>NW_006408584.1:10861783-10862349 GCF_000296735.1 Chrysochloris asiatica
GGTTTCTGAGGAGCAGATGTTGGGTTTGAACCATCAACCTTGAAGTTCAAAGCCATCTTACAGTCCAGTTCATTATCCTGCAATGCCACCAGGGTTCCATTTATCACATACCTGATAAGATTTAACTTTTTTTTACCCTTTTACTGCATATGTTTATATACTTCTGTATCTCAAGAATTTTTACAAAACATAGTTAGCAGAGTAAAAATTAATAATATGAATTTTACTTTGTGCGGCCACTATGCCAAATACTTTACATATGGTCTTCATAATCTGATCACAATACACAAGGAAGTATTGCTACTACCATACTTCCCCCTTCAGGGAGGTGGACAGTGAACACAGAGGGGTTAGGTAACTGATCTAAGATCACAGAGTTGACAAATAGAGGAGCGGTGATTGTAAATTGCTAACTCCAGGGTCCAAATACTCTTTTTAATGGCTACTCCAGGGAAGTAAGAGTATTCCCGAACACTTAATTGTGCTCATGAGGAATCTGTACATGGACCAAGAGGAAGTTGTTCTAACAGAACATGGGGACACTGAATGGTTTAAAAGTAAGAAAG
>NW_006408584.1:10863049-10891558 GCF_000296735.1 Chrysochloris asiatica
TGGGTCAGAGAAAAAGAGGAAGACCCCCAACGAGATGGACTGGCAAAGTGGCAGCATCAATGGGCTCAAGCGTGGCAATGATAGTGAGGTTGGCCCAGGATTGGGCAGTGTTGCGTTCTGCTGTGCATTTGTTGTTGTTGTTGTTAAGTGCCGTCATAGGGTCGCTATAAGTCAGTACCGACTCAATGGCACCTAACAACAACTTCAGGGACTATGAATTTGGAGGAAAAGTATATAATCCACTGCCACCAAGTCGAATCCAACTCATAGCTACCCTATACGACAGAGTAGAACTACTCCATTGAATTTCTGAAGCTATAAATCTTTACAAAGCAGACTGCCTTATCTTTCTCCCTTGGACTGGCTGGTGGATTTAAACTGCAATCTTTCTGTTTGCAGCCCAATGGTTAATCCAAGGCACCACCAAAATTCCTTATTGTTGCTAAGTGCAGTTCAGTTGGTAATAACTCCTATCAACACTACATACAGTTTCCCAGGCTGTAAATCTTTGTGGGAGCAGAAAGTCTCATATTTATCCCCCATAGCATCTGGTAGGCTTGAACTATCATCCTTGTGGTTCAAAGCCCAGTGTTTATCCTACAGAGTACATTTTTATGGAAATATGTATGTACTCTATTAACAACTCTAGGATAAGACATTTATTGTTGTTGTTAAGTGTCGTAGAGTAAGTTCTAGCTCACAGCCTGGTGTGGCACTATAGGATAAGCACTGACTACAAATTATTTGAATTGAAAGGCTGGTGGTTCAAACTCACCAGCCGCTCCTCCAAAACTCTATATAGGGTCGCTATGAGCTAGAACGACTTAACAGCACTTAACAACTACATAGGATTTCCAAGGAGCAGCTGGTGGGTTTGAACTACCAACTTTGTGGTTAATAGTTCATGGCTTGTCCTACAGTGCCACACCAGGACTCCAAGGTATCCATTAGTGAATTAGCAATTTATTATTGCGAAGTTTTATTGTGCACAATAAGGTCTGACCTGAAATAGTTAAGGCAGCTTCAACACATGTTCTGCTTGATCCACAAAAGGATCTGACTCATGACTTAGTGTCCTTTTCCAAATCAAATGAGTTATGCTGGTTCTAATGGAATCATCTACAGATTCCATGTGGATTACTAAAGAGGCATAGTTAAAAGTAGAAAGTTGTCTTTTTATGTGATTCTCCTGACTAAAAGGTGAAATACTCTAGTCTTGTGAGTTTAACTTTACCCTGCACATGAAAAATATAAAGCTGTGTTTTATAAATATAGTGATTGATAATTCACAAGTGTGTCATAATCCATTTTTATGTATCATATTAATCCTAAAGACAATTCATGAATTTAGAAGTGAGATATCTTCATTTTCTTAGTTGACCCTCTTAAAGTTATTATATCTAGTGACACCATACCAAGGAATCCTGCGTCTTCAATTTATATAGATCCCTTTGGAGTCTTTGATAATATACAGAGCAACCATCATTCCACTGTTGTGCTGAGAAATGCAGGAAGCCATATGACCTTGGGACTGGAACTACAATGGGTTTTGCAGTGTCTCTCTCAGAATGATGATTCAAATACAAAGGAAACCATGAACTCCAACAGGATACAGATAGGGGATCACGTTGCAGGAAGGAGGGAATGGGACCTATTTTCCCTAATGTGGATAAACTACTCATCTCTGAAAACTTCATGTTACTAAACAAATCTTTCACATCCTAAACTGGAGCATCCATTCTCCTAGATTGATAAACTAATCCTCTGGGTAGACGTTAATGGGGTTTTGTTATCGTAAGCACTTTATTTTTCTTATTGGGAAAATGTATAGAAATTTGCTTGGGTGCTGCAATGAAAAGCTTTTTAAGAGAAGAGAGCTTTTGAGATTATTTTGAAGTATATATTTCTGACAAAATAAAATGCAGAAACTCAGACTAAATTGGATGGGGAATGAGAAGAGAAATAGAATAAGAAGAAATAAAATATTCAAATGAAGTTTCTTTAAAAACAGAAATGTAATGGATGGATTTTAAATGGAAAAAATCCCTTGACTATAGACTATAAATATTTAACAACAGGGTATTTTTTTAAGTTAAATTAATCTGATATATTACTCATATGGTTGACAGATAAAACAACCAAATTGCTAAGACAGAAATTGCTTGCTATGGGTCCATTAAATTAGCTTAATAAGTTACAGCTGATCCAATGAAGTACTAAATTTTTGAGGAAAACAAATCAAGATTTCTACCTACAATTCCATTAAGTATATAGAATATCACTGTTGTTTCAGAGTTGAGCTAATTTTTCTTAAAACAACAAATCACTTTTGCCTACTTACTTTTAGGAACTTTTGTTAAGTACTGTGGAATTGGTTCGGACTCAAAGTGATTTAGAGCTAAATAATTTTGAGAAACTTTGATCCGTTTATGGCATTATATCAAGAAACAGTTTTAAATTAAACTTTGGTTCAATCTGCTGTGATTAAAAAATCCCACAAAAATGTGTTGCTGTTAAGTGTCATAGAATTGGTTCTGACTCATATAGACCCTGTATAGGGTTTCTGAGGAGCAGATGTTGGGTTTGAACCATTGGCCTCGTAGTTCGAAGTTAGTGCTGATCCTACAGCATCTCATAAGAATTTATAAATGTGTTCAAATGGTCTTGTCTTTTATACTATTTCATGAATTTCAGTGAAGCATAGCATGTGAATAGAGTTCAAAGAAAGTAGACAGAGAGGTCCAGCACTGAAAGCACCCATTTTTTTGTTTCACATCCAAGTTGACGAAATAAGATTCAGAAAGTAAAGCATTCAATGAAAGAAAAGAAAAAGGTGGAGACTATACATAAGCGTTAAAATAAGTCTTGCTGTCATAAAACCAAACCCTCTGCAAATTTTTATCTCAATTTCTACTAAAGGCCTCATTAGAGATTTAATTTATTAGCAAACTAGTACATACACGTCCCAGAATATTGTTGCATTTAGTTCATTAGTTTATAGGTGGAAACATTATTATCTCTTCATTTGTGGGTGGTACAAGTTACAACCATGACATAACCTTGGTGTCATTGTTCCATTGTTTGTTCACTGTATGACACCTAATATAACAAGTGTCCCAGCAATGGATAAACTGGTCTGACAAACAAAATTATCCTCCCAAGTTGACTCCATTTTAGAGAACAAAGGCGCAGTCTTTAAGCAACAGAAGGATTCATTTTGGTTTTGGTCACTTGCCTGGTGGTTACCTTATCATGGCCACTGCTCCGACATGAATGACCCTTTCAGAGTGTGCTGTTTGGGGGCACTCACTGCATTAAGGGTAACAGAGTTACTGATCCTTGAGCTAGTCACTGCTCAGAGAGAAGCATGAGCAGGGAAAACAAAAACAAAACAAAAAGCAGAAGAAAGAAATTCAAGAAGGAATGGCAATGTTCTTTGTTACAATGGAAGTAAAATTATAGGAGGCTGGTTGTGGCTTGTTTATGGACAGCTTCTGTCCGTAATCTTTGCAGTGCTGAATCTAATTGGCATAATAGGCACAGTGTCTGAACCCACTATATATATGTGTATATATATATTTTTTTTAATTAATTGTTGTAAAAAAAATACATAACACAACATTTGACAATTAAACACTATTTCAGTATACAATTCAGTGAACAACTCAATGATATCAATTACATGAATAATGTTATGTAAGCACCGCCCATAATTGTTGTCAACTTCCCCAACCTCAGAAACAGAAACTTACTGCTTCCTAAATCAAAAGCAAAACCAAAAAAAGGACGAGCAAACTCACTGCCATCCAGTCAATTCTAACTCATAGTGACCCTGCAGTAGGGTTTCCAAGACTGAAGGTTTTCACAAGAGCAGACAGCCTCAACTTTCTCCTGTGGAGAGGCTGGTGGTTTTGACTTGCTGACCTTGCGGTTAGCAGCTCAATGCTTTACCCTACAGCGCCACTAGGACTCCTTTACTAAACAAAAGACTACCCATTTCCCAGGATCTTCTACCCCTGGTAACCACTAATAAACTATGAACCCTCAATATTTTAGTTGTTGTTATTGTTAAGTGTTGTTAAGTTGGTCTGACTCATGTCAACCCTATATAGGGTTTTCGAGGAGCAGCTGACCTTGTGGTTCATAGTCCAGTGCTTATCCTACAGCGCCACACCAGGAATCAATACTTTTAGCAACCCACAAAAATATTTTATTTTTTAATCAGTGGAAAATGACTATAAATGAATATAATAATAATATATAAATAAATATATTTGCTTAATACAAATACTAAATTCAGCTTGGATTATATGAATCTTTATATCAAGGCAGTTATAAACTATAATTAATTTTTTAATCGAGGAAGGGGTTTACAAGGGCAAAAATGCCTAAGGAAAGAGGCCATTATGTTAGGCATTTGAAGTTTGCCAGAGCCCTTGCTATTTTCCTTTATTAGTTATAAAGAAAAGTTATGCTACTTATTCTCTATTCACTGTTGTATTCTACATGGACTGAAGGCAATAGACACCACAATTTAAAAAAAGAAAGAAAGAAAGAAAAGATAACATGGTCCTGCATTCTCAAGTTCTTTATAATCTAATCAAGGAGACAAAATCAGCTGTTAACAACAGGTGCTTTGCAGTTGTTCATTCATTTGAACATTACTTTTACGAGTTAATTACTCACAACTCCCTTTGGAACAAACAGCACATCTGGGAAAATAAAACTGCCCACTGAAAGTGAATTACTAGAGCATAGGTGAATACAATAGTCGATTCATTCAGATACCCTTAAAAGGCTTAACAAGAATCCCTGAAGCACTTAGAAGCTACAGTGCTTCTTGTCTGAAGAATGAGCTAGCATCAGGTGAAAGGCTGCAATGTGGGAATGGAAATATATATGCATTCAGGCCTGACATTTCCCTGGTCACCAATGTTTCATTTACACAGCCATTTCTCCTGGGACCTCCTACTGATCCCAGTGCCAAATTTACCCCATCTGCAAAATGCTCATGCTCTGCTTTTCACTGAGGTTCTTAAAGATTGCAATTTCCATTTCAACATGATTGTTGTTGTTGTTGTTAAGTGCTGTCAAGTTGGTTCCGACCCATAGCGACCCTGTATAGGGTTTCCGAGGAGCAGCTGGTGCGCTTTGAACCACTGATCTTGCAGTTCAAACAGCTTTGCAGTCTGGTGCATTAACCCACAGCGCCACACCAGGACTCTTTTCCACATGGTAGTAGTGGGTGAAGAATGCTGCTGCTATCCAGAAAGCTGTATTTCATAGTAACATAATTTCTAAGCTTGGTTCATTATTGTTACATAGTATTCAGATTTTTAAAAGAGTTAAAAATATCTCACCAGGTCCTGAGCATTTTGGAAATGAGGTCTTTAGGGAGAAGCCCCTTAATTTCATGGGCTCCTCATCTGTTCATTGGAGAGCAGTACAGTGGGATCTTTAAGATTCTCTTCTGCTGAATGGTACTGTATTCAGGTCTAAGGCTCCTCCCCTACCCCACCCCAACCCACTGCACCCCACCTTGGTGTAGGGCTTCTGTAGCAACTCTTTAAATGGATGTTAGGGTATCACACAGAGCAGTCGTCTTCTATGAAAATCCATTGAGAGGTGAGAAGGAAATATTAAAATTCACCCTATCATTTGAAAATTTTAATCATTGTATATATTTTACAATATACACAATACATGTATGCAATTTATGTATGTAAATTATACACACTTACACCTACACATAGATGTACACACTATTTTATTAAAGAGATTGAATGGCTAAAAAATAAAATGTCAGGCAATCAATGAGGTAGAGAACAGAATAAGAAAAAGGGGAAGGCAGAAGCAGTGAACACATGGGAAACACGAGTGATGCATCAATTGTTTTTAATAAAACCAAACATCGAAAAAGTCACTGTTATGTTTTTCATGGCTTGCAAAAAGGTGTTTTTTTTGCAATAAGGTTAATTTAAAAGGTTTTGTGAACATATCTGTTTTGCTATTATCAGAAGGAACTCTGGTAGTGTAGTGGTTACGTGTTGGGCTTCTAACCTCAAGGTCAGTAGTTCGAAACCACCAGTTATTCTGTGGGACAAATATGAGGCTTTCTGCTCCCGTAAAGATATACAGCCTCGGTCTCTATGAGTTGGCATCAACTCCACGGCACACAATCACCACCATTATCAGAAGGAGTCGTTGTGTTAATTTCCCAAAGTTATTAAGAATGAAGGATATGGAAGCTATGTTGTTGTTGTTAAGTGCCATCGAATAGGTTCCGACCCACAGCGACCCTGTACAGGGTTTCCGAGGGTGTAAATCTTTACGGGAGTAGAAAGCCTCAGCTTTCTCCCGCGGAGCGGCTGGTAGTTTCTAACCGCTGACCTTAAGGTTCGCAGCCCGATTCGTAACTACTACGCTATCAGAGCTCCTTAGCATCTAGAAATACCTCACTCATCGGAAAACGAGTGTGCTGTGTTACATGTTAACAAAGTCTAACTCTCAAATGTTGACATTCCATAGCTTAAATAAAAATAAAAGAAAGAAAGGAGTCTTGTAATCAATGTTTTTACTAGAGTGTGATGGAATGTTTATAGCTTTACCATTGTGCAAAATAGTTCTGCATACAGCGATTCAACTAAATAACCAGAGCAATGCAAGATTTGAAAAAGCAACAGCCAAAAGGCCATCCCATACTCCCCTCTATCCACATCAGTAAATTGAGTTGATTTTATGAATGGAACTTTATTGTCTGTTGTGTTTGGATCTTAGAGTTGTAGACAAGCAGAGCATTTAACTAATCTCCCCCACACACAAACTACTGGTGTGCTCAAGGAACTCTCGTAGCGTAGTGGTTGCGAATCGGGCTGCTAACCTCAAGGTTGAGAGCTTGAAACTACCAGCTGTTACACGCGAGAAAGATGAGGCTTTCTGCTCCTGTAAAGATTTGCAGCCTCGGAAACCCTGTGCAGGGTCACTGTGAGTTGGAACCAACTCCACGGTACTTAACAACAATAACAACTGGTGTCATCAGATCCATTACCAAAGAAAATATAGAGACATTCATTTCTTAACAGCCCTTAACTGTTGATGTTACTGTTGCTGTTAAGTGCCATTGAGTTTGAAATCTTATACAGCGTCGCTATGAGTCAGAACCAACTCGATAGCATTTAACAACAACAACATCGGGTTTCTGGGATTGGAAATCTTTTGCAGGAGTTGGTGGTGGTGTTGTTAAATGCCATTAGTCGGTTCCGACTAATGACCTGCATAGGGTTTCTGAGAAGTGGCTGGTGAGCTTGAACTGCTGACCTTGAGGTTCAAACCAACTTTGCAGTCCAGCATATTTGCAGGAGTAGAAAGTCTCATTTGTGGTTTGAAATTCAGTGGATTATCCTACCGAGCCACCATGATACCTTATAAAATTAATTGATCATAAAATAAAGCTCTAGGAAACCACTGAGTGTAAGACTCCCATGTCACTTTTTTATTTAAGTTATGGGATGCCAACATTTGGGTGTTAGAGAAGACGTAACTAAGAAATCATTAGATTCCTTCATGGACATTATATAAAATATTTCAAAATTTGTGTCTCCCCCACCAATTTTTGTTTATGCAGTAATTTTTAGATTGGTCTAGATAATTATTAACTTAAGATATTTAAGCTGACAAATTATTAGTTGAATACCTGGCTTCAATGAGCCTCACATATTTCTCAACAAAAGTGGAAGTTTTTCCTTTTACTGAAGGTGTTTTCAGGAGAATTGATTGCCATCTACTTAGGATACTTTAAGTGTATGTTCATATATTTTTATTAAACATTGTACATGTTTAAGAACTCATGTTTGGATCTGAATCTCAACCTTGCCACAGATGTATAATGTTGGGCACATTATTCAACTTCTCTGTGCCTCAGTTTCCTCTTCTGTGAAATGGGAACACATCTCGTGGGCTGGTCATGGGGATTAAGTGAGATATTGTAAAACACTTAGCTCTTGTGCTCATGGTATTGCTGCCAATAAACAGAATGATTTTTATTGCTATTATTGAGAAACAAGAATCCTGTCATTAAAGAGTCTATCTGTATTATTAATAAGTAATTATTGTTGGAGTTCTGGTGTGGCACTGCAGGATAGTGCACTGGATTGCAAGGTCAATGTGAACCACTAGATCAGCGGTTCAAACCCACCAGTCATTCTTCAGAAACCCTATACAGGGTTACTGTGAGTCTGAATCGACTGGATGGCACTTAACAACAACAACAACTGTTGTTGCTAAGTGCTGGTGCACTGATTCAAACTCACAGTGACCCTGTACAGTGTTTCCTAGATGTAGCTGGTGGGTTTGAACTGTTGATCTTGCAGTTAACAGCACCACACTAGATGAGGCAAACTCTTAAGATAATATTACTTGCCTAAGACAAGAGACAGGAGCTCTAAAAAAAAGAGAGAGAGAGAGAGAGAGAGAGAGAGAACCCTGATGGTGCAGTGGCTAACCACCTATCTGCATACTGAAAGATCAGCAGTTTGAACCCACCAGTCACTCCACTGGAGAAAAATTTCTGCCAAGATTTACAGCCTTGGAAACACTACAGGGCAATTCTGCTCTAATTTACAGGGTCACTATGAGTTGGAACTGGCAAGATGGTAGTGGGTTTTTGTTAAGCCAAGAATATGGACAAACTAGCTAAAACTTTTAACTCTTGAGTGTCAAAACAAAATCATGAAAGTGCCATTTAACCTCCACCACAGGAGGTGGGCAAGGAGGAGGAGGGCAAGAAGCAGAGGCTTCATAGAAAAACATCTATTAGAGATTTAAATACTATATGCAGCAAAGGAGTTGACTCCACCTTTAGCTCACTGTGAGAGCTTGCACAATTCACTTGGAATCCTGTGTGTTGATTTTCTCACCTGCACCATAGTGGGTTGGAAGAGATTACAATGAACATTCTATAATTATTAAGTATTTATCATAAACCATCATAGAATTTTCTATGAAGCTGTATTTATTTGTCTCTTTCCTTTTTTGACACCTGGGTAGATAAATAATTTGTATAGTGTCCTAAGTCTCAATTATTTTTTTCCTGTAAATGGAAGAATTCAAATGGACTGGTTTATATAGCATTTTTTTTCTAATCACTTGGAAGTCTTTAGAATTACTCTCAGATTCTGAGGAATCATCAAAGCAGAAGCATTGAAACATTAAATGAATAACTCACCTTGAGAGCAGAGATTAGAATGCTAACCTCACCACATCTGGGGCTGTTACCAGCACTTTGAGAAGAAAATCCTTAGGCAGATGTTGTGTTGTGTTTCCTCCTCTTTAACAAGAACAAGGCTGGTGAGGGTATTTCACCCTGGCCTGACTCAGCCAGGCCTGATTCATGATCAATTACAAGGATCATGGAGAAATGATCCTTTGCGATGATGTATTTTTGTTTGTTTCTCAGAAAAACCACACCTAGCTTTGGTCTATTGCAAATAATTGGCATATCAAGTAAATAAAGCAGTTCCCTAAATCTTAAAATTTCGTTACTCTTATCATTAACTATGGAAACAGAGCTTTGTGACTTATAATTGATGTATAGATAAACTCTGAATCCTCAGTTCTTTCTCACCCTAGAAACTACCTGATGCCTAAATTTTTTTCGACATCATCTTTTCTTTCTTATCAAGGATATTTATCATGAAAACATAACTGATAAAGTCTACAAAAAGTATTCAAGTCATACTATATTTTTTGTTGTTGTTTAGTGTCATCAAGTTGGTTCTGACTTATAGGGACCCTGCATAAGGTTTCTGAGACTGCACATCTTGTGGGAGGAGAAAACCTCATGTTTCTCTCTCAGAGTGGCCGGTGGCTCAAACTGCCAATCCTGTGGTTCCCCAGCCCAGGGCTTATCCTACAGGATCACCACACTCCCCATAACATATTAGCACTATTATTTTCTCCAAGTTCTTTTGTAATCTTTAAGGCATAGCTGTACAAATAATAAAGTCCTTGGGTGGTACAAATAGTTTACACTCATCTATTAACCTAAACTGTTTTGAGGGAGTACAGCCAGAATGCTCCTTGGAAGAGAGGATAGTGAGACTTCGTCTCTCATACTTTGGACATGTTATCAGGAGGAACCAGTGCCTGGAAAAGGACATCATGTTTGGTAAAGTGGAGGGAGAGTCAACTAAAAAGAAGAAGAATATCAAGGAGATGGATTGACACAGTAGTCATCGAAGTGGGCTCAAAAATAACAACAATTGTGAGAATGGCGCCAGACTGGATTGTGTTTTGTTCTGTTGAACATGGGGTCTTTATGAATCAGAAATAATTTGATGGCACCTAACAACAAAAACAACATGTAACCTAAAGATTGGAGTCCTGGTGTGGCGCTGTGAGCTAATGCATCAGACTGTGAAGTCATTTGAACTGCAATGTCGGTGGTTCAAGCTCATCAGCTGCTCCTTGGAAACCCTACACAGGGTCACTATGGGTCAGAATTGACTCGATGACACTTCACAACAACAACCTAAAGATTAGTGCTTTGAACCCACTCAATGGTGCTATAGAAGAAAGACCTTGAGATTTGGTCCCATAAAAATTACATAGCAATTTGACAGCAATTTTTTTTTTTTTTTTTAACCCCAAACACAAATAGTGATATGGCATTGTAGGATAAGCACTGGACTGCAAGGTCAGTTTTAACTGAAAGGTTGGCGAGGGTCTGTATGAGTTGGTACTTAACAACAGCAACAATTTTATAATCTAACTTTCTGGTAGCTTTCAAAATCATAAAAATGCTAAAGTGAACATCTTTAAGCTTATACATTTTTTTTTTTTTTCCTTTTGTGAGTCACTTTCTCAAAAAAAATGCTTAAACGTATGATTTTGGAGTTTCTTGGTGCTTTCAGTTACTACCTAAAAAATTGGAAATGTAGTAGTCACTCCCTCCCTCCCCACCCCGCTGAATCACCTTCCACAAAACCAGCTATTGAAAACTCTATGGAACATAGTTCTCTGATACACACGGTGTGGCCATCAGTAGACCTGATGACAACAGGCACATTGTTTTTATTTTAACATCCATCAATTGCTAGATTATTTTTTTTAAATGAAGAATTGTTAGAATGAAGCTTGCCTGTTAGAAATAATTTGCAAGCATGCCTAGTAAGCTGTAGGATAAGTACAGGACTGTTAACCACAAGGTCAGTAGTTCAAACCCAGCTGCCACTTTGAGGGAGAGAGATGAGGCTTTCTGCTCCCATACAAATGTACAGCCTCAGAAACTTTTCATTGCATTTGCTATGAGTCAGACTTAACTCCATGGCAGTGAGTTTGGTTTGGTTTTAATTTCTAAGTATCATGTGATGGCTCATTATACTTTTTGACTTTTTGATGGTTATTAGTATTGCTGTCAAGTGTCATCGAGTCACTTCCAACTCATAGAGATCTTATATAGGGTTTCCAAGGAGTGGCTAGTGAGTTTGAACTACCAACCTTGTGATTCAAATCGACCTTATGCTTGAGTGCTTATCTTACAGTGCCACACCAGGACTCCGTTTTGACAGTTGTTGTTGTTAAGTGCCACTGAGTTGGTTCTGACTCATAGTGACCCTGTATAAAGTTTCTAAGGAGCAGTTGGTGAGTTTAAACTGCTGACCTTGTGGTTCACAGTTCATTGCTGATCCTACAGCGCTACACCAGGAGTCCCATTGTGATGGCTGTTGTTCATAGTTGTTGTTGTTGTCAGGTGCCATCGAGTCGGAACCGACTCATAGAGACCCCATGCACAGCAGAACGAAACAATGTCCGATCCTGGGCCAACCTCACTACCGCTGCCATACTTGAGTCTACCACCTGGCCAATCCATCTCGTTAGGGGTCTTCCTCTTTTTCTCTGACCCTCCACCTTACCCAGCATGACATCCTTCTCCAGCGACTGTTTCCTCCGGACAATATGTCCAAAGTATGAGAGACGAAGCTTAGCCATCCTGGCCTCCAAGGAGCACTCTGGCTGCATTTCTTCCAAAACAGATCTATTGGTTCTTTTCACAGTCCATGGCACTTTCAGTATTCTCCTCCAACACCACAACTCAAAGGCTTCAATTCTTCTATGATCTTCCTTATTCACTGTCCAGCTTTCTCATCCACATGAGGTTATTGAAAATACCATGGCTTGGGTCAGGCGCACTTTAGTCCTCATAGTAGTGATGATAAATATTTTCTCATAAGCCTGATATCTTCCTGAAAAGAGATGATACACACAGTTTCTTAAATAGGGTTTATATTTAAATTTAAGGAGGATTTTATTGTTGGAATGTTTATGTTCAACTCTGTTGTTGTTAAATGCCAATGAGTCAGTTCTGACTTACAGAGAACCTGTAAAGGGTGTCCTAGGAGTGGCTGGTGGATTTGATCCGCTGACCATATGTTTAGCAGTCCAGTGCTTATCTTACAGTGACACATAAGGACTCCTTGTATTAGTCTAATGTCGTCTAAATACAGTGGTCAATCTTTGTGTTTTATTGTAGTCTCTTCTACTCTCTGGTCAGTTCTTTTCTATCTAATATTAGTTTGGGTTCTAATAGACTCTGATTCAAGTGTGTGCTGTCCAATGGGGTACTTGGGGTGTAATTGAAAGGGTTGTTATTTTTCAGTGCCTTTGAGTCGACTCTGACTCATAGCAACCCTGAGTAGGGTTTTCAAGGAGTGGCTGGTGGATTTAAACTGCTGACCTTGCAGTTAAAACCGACCTTGTGGTCCAGTGCATTATCCTGCAGTGTCGGTTCATTCATTTATTTAATAGTTTGAAGTTATTGATGAGGATTTTAAAAACCTGGCCAGGATGAATGTCCCATATTCTTATTAAATGCTATTTAGATGGTCCCAACTCATAGCAACCCTGTGCACAACAGACGGAAACACACCACTCCTGCACCATCCTCAAAATTGTTGGTACTTTGGAGCTCATTACTGCTGCCACTGTGTCAGTCCATATCATTGGGGGGGAGTGGGTGTCTTTCTTTTCTGCTATTCTTCCATTTTACCAAGCATGATGTCCCCCTTCTGATAATGTGTCCAAAGTTTGAGAGATAAAGTCTTGCCATCTTTGCTTTTAAGGAGCATCTGACTGTACTTCTAATATAGGTTTGTTTCTTCTGGCAGTCTATGGTACTTTTAATAGTCTTTTCCAACATCATAATTCAAGCATTGATTCTTCTACAGTTTTCCTTATTCCATGTCCAACTTTCACATGCATATGAGGCTATTGAAAATACCATGGCCGGACACACCTCAAACTGACATCTTTGCTCTTGGACACTTTAAAGAGGTCTTTTGTAGCAGATTTGCCTAATGCAATATGTTGTTTGATTTCTTGACTACTGCTTCCGTGAGTGTTGATTATGGATTCAAGCAAAATGAAGTCTTTGACCACTTTACTCTTTTCTCTATTTGTTGTTGTTGTTGTTAAGTGCTGTTGAGTTGGTTCTGATTCATAGCGATTTAGTATAGGGTTTCTGAGGAGGGTGGATTTGAACCACTGACCATGAGATTCAAACTGACCTTTAGTCTCAGTGTTTATCCAACAGCACCACACCAGGACTCCTTTCTCTATTGATCATGATTTTATTTATTGGTCCAGTAGTGAGGATCTTTGCTTTCTTTTCATTGAAGTGCAATTCACACTGAGGGCTGTGGTCTGTGATCTTTATCAGTAAGTATTTTAATTCCTCTTCACTTCCAGCAAGCAAGGTGTGTGATCTACATATCACAGGTTGTTAATGAATCATACTTCAATCCAGATGCTACATTCTTCTTCATATAATCCAGCTTCTCAGATTATTTGTTCAGCATACAGATTGACTAAGTATGATGCATACCTTTCCTGATTTTAAACCATTCAGTATCCCCATCTTCTATTCTAACATCTACCTTTTAGTCTGTGTACAGGTTCCTAATGAACATAGTTAAGTGTTCTGGAATACACATTTTTCACAGTGTTATCCATAATATATCATGATCCACACACCTGAAAGTCTTTGCACAGTCAATAATGCACAAGTAAACATTTTTCTGGTATCCTCTGCTTTACCAAAGATCCATCCAACATCAGCAGTGACATCCTTAGTTCCATGGGGTTTTTTTTTCTGAATCTGGCTTGAATTTTTGGCAGTTCCCTGTGGTTGTGCCATTGCAACTGTTTCTGAACTATCTTCAGCAAAATTTTACTTTCTGTGATATTAATGATATTGTTTGATGATTTCTGCATCCCATTGGATCAATTCTCTTTGAAATATTTATTCCAAGCCATGGACATAAATATATTGATGGCTTAACTAACAGAAAGTATGGCTCTAAGTTAGTTTTGTGGCACCAAAAAGTGCATCTCACTATGCTTAGGAATGTCCTTAAATTCTTCTTCCAAACCTTCCTCCTCCATCCATACCACAAGAAAATATCAAATAAAATAAGTGCTAATTCATATTACTAGTAATAAGTATTATTTATCACTTTGCAGAGTTAGGGTGGGACTAAGAAGACTAAAATACGCACCGGTAATTTCACTACATAATTCGACTCCTTTCACATCTGCTTCAGTAGCCTATTTAAATTAGGCAATACATTAAATGAACATTTAACTGAGTTTTTAAGAGGTAAGATTTTCCCACTCAGAATACAATTATAATTCAGTGTTCAAGGGCAAGGCAGAAAATGGGTTTCAGGATATTTTTTAATGGTTCTTGGAAGCTTTCATCATGTTCAGCTAACAGTTTCATAAATTATACACAAATGGAATGCTATAGAGCTTCTAATATACGACTTGCATTTTTCCATGTTTTACAAGCGAATGCTTATTATTTCAGCTGCTACTAAAAGAGTTTCTAAACATCTCTTCAGACTCATGTCTACAAAAGGCCAAAAGAAAGGGACAGATACAACTTGTATTTCTCACCCCGGGCTTAAAGGCCATAGATATCACTTCCCCAATATATTTTGTGTAAACAAGTAAAACAAAAATCCTTGGCTGTTTGTCTTTGCTTATTTTTGCTCTTCCAGATTGCCTTCAATCCCTGACCCACTTCTATTCTGAAACACTTTAGCACTGACTTCCTTATTTGGTTGCTGGAACTGCTCTTTGTCTTGTTCAAACATTCTCCAAGCCTGCAGTCTGCCTTCACCTCCGCCCTGGCCCACTGCTCCACCTCTTACACACACACACACACACAAAAAAAAAAAAAAAAAAAAAAGCTGGCTTCAACAGGTCACTCTGACTCAGCCTTCCCTGCAGTTCACTAGCCAATCACCCTTCAGTTATGCCCATTTAAGGAGTACCTTTTGGAGATCCTAAGGACAGCAGGGAATTTTCAGCTGTTGGAAAGATTGCTGTGTTGCATATACTCTTTTTAAGTCACCGTAAAGCATGCATTTCACACAATTGCCCTCCTCATATGACAGGGTATGTATTTAAAAACAAACAAACAAAAAAAAACCTAACCCACAGAAACAAAAAACTGGAGGCTTCCTAATTAGTGGTTACTTTATTCCTCAATGTTCTGGCACTTACAGTTGGCTAATAGAAAGGTGTTTTTTGCTGTTGTTATTTAACTTTCCCCTATCCATGGAACCTATTCCAATTCAATATTTTAAGAACATATAATATAGGACTAAACGGATATGCCAAAAAAAAAAAAAAAAAAAATGCAAAGTAAAGCTCTGGGGCCCTGTGTGAAGAACACACTTCCTTCTGAGAATGCTGTTTGCTCTCTGGATCTGAAACCCACCAGACATTTGGAGTGCTGGAGGGTATTTTCTGGTTTCTCTGCTCAGTTGTGTGGTGAAAGCACAGCTCTCTGCATTCCCTATTAAAGAAGATTCAATGGCTCCATCCAATAAAACAGACCCGTGTTTCCTTACATATAAACAAATGAGAAATTCCTCAGGCAAGCGCATAGCCTTTTGGTTCCTGGAACAAAGTTGATGGTGGTATTTATTATGTCAAATAAACACATCATCCACTCTCCAATGAGAAACCTGAAACAGTGAGCTGAACAAAGCAGTTTTCAATGTTTTCATTCTTTTGCAACTGGCACTTTTCTAACTCAACTGAGAAATTAAGAATAAATTATTTTCCCAAAAGAAAGTATCTTTAGTGATGAAATAATCAATTTGTTCCCAACACTTGCTCTAAAAAAGAACCAGAGTATGTTTCCTAAGGTAGGTAATATAAACATACAGGATATCCTATCACTTAATATTATTTCTCCTTTAGCCACTGAAAATGGCCTGTACCTTCCTGTATCCATTGTGCTCATTATTGAAGCCCTGTTATTTGTAAGACATTGTGTTTGAATCTGCAACCAACCTTTACAGTCACCACAATGAGCAGATCTAATTCTATAGAAAGCACATTCTCTTCCTTTATTCATACCATTCAGCCCATTTTGTTTTTTTATGCTCACCATGGAGACCAATGTGGAAATAGCATTCAGTTTATGGAATTTCCAAAGTGTATTATGCATTCCTATTTAGGACAGTTTCAGGCTGGCTTGGATGAATTCTTCTTGATGCGAGACTCAAACCCTTCTTGGAAGTACTCAAGGCATAAATTACAAACACATTTTCAACCATTTGTACTGGTTATAATCTCAATGGATCTGGATGGGTCTTGTATCAGTAATGGCCTGATAAAGTGAATTCAAACTTGTTCAAGTTTTAAAATGCATGCAAGTCCCGATTTTCTGCAGACTATTATATTTAATTCTACCACGTGAACACAAAACAAGTCTGTCAAAAGAAAAAGCTGATAAGTACAATACTGACTCATAGTCACAAGCATATGTCCTTAAAAAAATTGTCAGTCTGTTTCAGAGTTTTTAAAAAATAAATGTTTACATTATTTTTATGCTAGTTTATCTTGTTGCTGTTGGGAAGAAAAAGGAGCTCTGGTAGTGTAGTGGTTACAAGTTGGGCTGATAACCTCACGGTCAGCAGTTGGAAACTACTAGCGGTTTCGCATGGGAAAGATGAGGCTTTCTGCTCCAGTAAAGATTTACAGTCTCAGAAACTGTTTTTAGGGTCGCTATAAGTCAGAATCAACTCCACGGCACACCACCACCACCACCACCATCATTGGGAAGAAAAATGGTAGAAGACACTAAAAGATTTGTGTGTGTGTGTGTATGTATGTGTTCAGGAGCATCGATGGTTCAGTGGGTTAACATTGGACTACAAACCCCCAGCTCGGCGATTCAAACCCACAAGTCCCTCTGCGGGAGAAACATGAGGCTGCCCGTTCCCTTAAAGATTTATATTCTCTGAAGCCTTATGGAGCAGTTCTACTCTGTCCATAGTGTCGCTATGAGTCATAACTGACTTAATGGCACTATACAAATCGGGCTGCAAACCGCAAGGTCAGCAGTTCGAAACTACCAGTTGTTCCGCGGGAGAAAGATGAGGCTTTCTGCTCCCTTAAAGATTTATAGCCTCGGAAACCCTGTACAGCGTCGCTATGAGTTGGAACCGACTCCACCATGTACAGCCAGCAAACATGCAGCATGGTGGCTCTGTAGGATAAGCACAGGACTGTGACCCACAGCATGAGGCTTTCAGCTTCTGCCAAGATTTAAAGTCTTGCAAACCATATAAAGGGTCACTGAGAGAACCGGATGACACTTGGCACTTAACACACACATTGTTGTTAAGTGCATCAAACTCATAGTGAACGTATAGGGTTCCTGAGGAGCAACTGGTGAGCTAGAACTGCCGACTTTGCAGTTCAAACTGACTTTGCAGTCCAACAATATATATATATTGTTGTTGTTGTTAAGTACCGTCGAGTTGGTTCCGACCCAAAGCGACCCTGTATAGGGTTTCCGAGGAGCAGCTGGTGTGCTTGTACCTTCCGCCTTGCAGTTGAAACCGACTTTGCAGTTTGTAGCACTAACCCACAGCCCCACACCAGGACTTCTCATTCATATATATGTCGAAGTGACGACAATTAAGCAACATCAACAACCCAATCTAAAGGATTTACCATCTTGAAAACCTATGGGACAGTTATGCTCACTTCCATAGGGTCTCTGTGACTTGGAATGGACTCCATGGCAATGAGTTTTAGTTTCTTTCTTTCTTTTTTTTGCCATTTTTTAAAATAAAAGAAATCCAGACTTAAAGAACTACAGGAATAATGAGCTTTTCTGCACTATGCATTACAACCATCCATTTGCCTTTAGGCGGTTCCATACTGCTAGGCCCAGCATTCTTTCAGAACCCTGGAATTAGAGCTGGCCCATTTCTTCAAGGGCTGGAGTTCAATGTGACTTGTAGGCTTCTCTCTAATTTGGACACCCATATTTATACTAGAGATTTTACTTGGGAAAGAAGGAAAATGGTTGCCATATGCTTCCCCACATTTGTTTCCAATGCAAAATGAAACACACACACACACACACACACACACTTTATTATATAATTTCAAGTAAATGAGTATAATTGAAAGTGCTGATTCCACAAATTGGGTTGTGAATCTAAATACCCATCAAGGAAGCCTAATTGTGAATATAACATGCTCATAACATAGCGTCTTCACATCACACCACTATTAGGAAGAGCTCCAGAATCTCCCCTGAGATGGAAAATATTTGCAAACTCACAAACATGAGAGAGAGTGTAACTTAAATCATTACCAGCAATGTGCTGGAAACTTATTCTCCCTGACATCTGGCTGTGGCTCATACCGCCATCCTGGATGCTTCCTTGCTGAGACTTCTACCAAACTCTCTTTCCTCTGTCTCCTTCTTTTCTATCCATGTAGATGAGTACCTTATTTGACAGGTTCTGTGATTAGCCACAAAGTACTCAGGGAAGGCATTCTTAGGTTGACAGTGCCCTGACAAACAGACTTATGCTAACCACTTTCATGATATGACAACCAGAAAGCAGGAGTTCTTTGCAAATCCTGGATATCATTTACTAATGGTCTGTACTAACATGATTCCAGTAAGGAAAGGCTTGGACAAAAAGGGTCAGTTGTAATTCCTGATAGACTCTTACTTGGCTCCAGGCCACAGTCAGAAGTCATCTGTCTCTAAACCAATGTCTAGACTTTGTCTCCTCACCAAACTAACATAACAAGAAGAGTTTTAAAAGTCACTTATTGACAGTATCTTATCAGTCAGCATAGCCACTCTTTCCTAGTGCTCTTACCTTTCTTTTAAGGAAATTGCATGTTTTCAGACCCTTTGATGTCCTACTTCATACGTCTGGCTTTTCCTATGCTATTAAAAAAATTCCTGAGATAGCTCTATAGAAACTGTCTTTCTTATCTCATTCAACACATCTTCAGCAAGTAGATTAGGAAGTAGTAGATTAAGTAAGTAGTAGATTCCAGTAAGCCTTTCCTTACTGGAAACATGCCAGTAAAGGACCGTACCTTCATCTAATATTTCTATCTGGTTTTCAAACATCCATTTCACACACTTAACACTGTAAATAAAGCAAAAATCCTCACCACTGGGCCAATAAATAACAACAAGATAAATGGAGAAAAGATTGTCAAAGACTTCATTTTGTGCAGATTAACCATCAACACTCATGGAAGCAGCAGTTAAGAAATCAAACAACATATATTGCATTAAGCAAATCTGCTGCATAGGACCCCTTTAAAGTGTTCAAAAGAAAAGGTATCAGTTTGAGGACTAAGGTGCTCCTGACCCAAGCCATAGTATTTTCAGTAACCTCATATGCAAGTGAAAGTTAGCCAATGAATAAAGAAGACCACAGAAGAATTGATGCATATATAGTGTTGGAAGAACAAAACTGTATTGGAAGAAGAACAATCATCCTTAGAAGCCAGGATGGCCAGACTTCATCTCTCATACTTCAGACATGTCATCAGGAGGGACCGTCCGGCCCCTGGAGAAGGACATCTTTCTTGGTAAAATGGAGGATCAGTGAAAAAGGGGAAGACCCCCAACGAGATGGGTTGGTAGTGACAGCAGCAATAGGCTCAAGCATAGCATTGATCGTGAGGTTGGTTAAGACCAGGCAGTGTTTCTTTCTGTTGTGCATAGGTTGCTACGAGTTGGTACTGACATGATGGCACCTTGCAACAACAACAACGCCCAATGAAGGAATCCTGCAGGTACAATGGTTAGGCGCTCAACTGCTGACATAAAAGTTAGTAGTTTGAAGTCATCAGCTGCTTTGTGAGAGAAAAGACCTTGTGATCTATTCCTGAAAAGACAACAGCCTATGAGACAGTTGTTAAGAGTCAGCACATATGTGCTGATAGCACATAACAACACCCAAAGCTGTATGTATTTTTCCCTCAAAGCCTTATTAATATTCAAGCTCTTTATTTCTCTTCAGTTCAATAAATGTTTTTTGTACATCTATTAGTTAAAAGATACTTCCTTATCTTGTTATTGTTGTTAAATGGCATCTAGCTGGTTCCAGTTCATAGTGACCTTATGTACAACAGAACGAAACACTGCCGGGTCCTGGGCCATCCTCACAATCCTTTCTATGCTTGAGCCCATTACTGCTGCCATTGTGCCAATACATCTCGTTGGGGATCTTCCTCTTTTTCACTGACCCTGCGCTTTACATTGCTGTTGTTGGTGGTGTTAAGTGCCGTTGAATCGGTTCCGACCCATAGTGACCCTGTATAGGGTTTCTGAGGAGCCACTGGTGAGCTTGAATCGCTGACCTTATAGTTCAAATGGCTTTGCAGTCTGGCACATTAACCCACAGCGCCACACCAGGACTCCCCACTTTTCATAGCATGATGTAAAATATTAATTTTTCCTTTCAAATAGACACACACATACACACACAATTTCACTCAAAAACAGGGATATGCTACTACTTAATGAACCTAGCAGTTGAGCAACTAACCATGGGAGTATTAAAAAAATACCAAGATCTGATGGACATCCTGGAGAACATGTTTAGGATGTCTCATTAATTCTGATACTGGCATAGCCACAAATCCAGGCAACTATTCACATTTTTTCTTTTCTTTTTTTTTTTTTCTTCCGTAAAGTTGATTCCTTAAAAAACTCATGGTAACAAACATTAGTGTCTTTTTCAACTTTCCCCAAATATTTCCCTGTCTTTCAATATGTCTGGAGTTCTCTCACATATAAATTATGTTCTCCAGTTCCTTGTCCCTCAGCTCTCAAGACCTGGTGTGGTGCTGTAGGATAAGCACTGGACTGCTAAACACAAGTTTGGTGGTTCAAACCACCCACGGCCCCTTAGAAATCCTATGTAGGGTCACTATGAGTCAGAACCAACTTGACGACACTTAACAATTGTCTCTTGACTTTGGAGTGGAAGCACTTCCTTTCCCTTGAGATACTTTCCAAACTTCAGCTTGTATTCATGGTTCCATTCCTCCCAGTTTCCATAAGTACCCAAATTCAACCATCACATTTTGGTTTTCCTTGGACTATTAATCCCAAACTTCCTCCTTTGGTCAATGGACTCCACATCAACTTCTCTTATTGCAAAACCATCTTCCAATGACTTTTTCTGATCATTAAATTACCATTTTTATCTCTGCCCTTTTATCACCCAATGATTTGAAAACATAATCTCCTAGTACTTGCTATCTACACACACTCCCTTCTCATTCTCTTTTCAATCGCTTACAACTTTGCTTCTTCCCGTTTCACTGTGCAAAAAAAAAAAAAAAAAGGTCTGAGAAGAACTCCAGTGATCAAAGAAGCACCAAATCCAAGACTCTTCTTAATCTTCAGCCACTTTAAGAATGCAGCCTGCCTTCTTCTGAGGTAGTTGTTGTTATTAAGTGCCGTCGAATTGGGTCTGACCCATGGTGACCCTGTATAGGGTTTCTGAGGAGCAGCTGGTGAACTTAAACTGCCAACCTTGCAGTTCCAACTGACTTTGCAGTCCAGTGCATTAACCTACAGCACTATAGAGGTTGTTGTTGTTATGTGCTGTGGAGTCAGTTCTGACTCATAGTGAGGATGCTGTACAGGGTTTCCGAGGCTGTAAATCTTTATGGGAGCAGAAAGCCTCATCTTTCTCCCTCGGAACAGCTCGTAGTTTCGAACTGCTGACTGTGAGATTAACAGCCCGATTCGTAACCACTACGGTACCAGAGCTCCTTTGGAGCCCTGTAGAGGGTCGCTATGAGTTGGGACCAACTCCACAGCACTTAACACCAACAAAAACTTTTTTTCTGTCATTTCACTCCAGTGCATCCTATACAGACAGAGTTTCCTAAAATACAAATCTTATTTCAGAATTTCTGTTTTAGTAATAGATAGTTCTTCAATGAAAACAAAACAAAACAAAAAATCAGTATCTTAAAACATTGCAACACTGCCAAAGAATAAGGCTCTATCAGGAGGAATTTAAATGAAGGTGGAGACACAGAATGGTAAGCAAAGCACTTAGAACTGCTTTTTCCTGAGGGGTTTTTCCAGAAGTTGGAGAATAAGCATTAGTTCTCATGGCTTCAAGGTTGGTCTAATCATAGACCCTCTTTCAGAAAGCAGAAATCCCTCACAAAGTGACCTCCCTGTAAAAATTAATCCTGGTTTAGAGTTGATTCACATTTCTACTGTTAAAAACAGAGGGCCCACTGCCATCAAGTCAATTCCAACTCATAGTGACCCTGCATAGGGTTTCCAAAGCTATGAATCTTCACAGGAACAGAAAGCCTCATCTTTCTCCCAAGAAGAAACTGGTAGGTTTGAACTACTGACCCTGCTATTGCAGTCCAGTGCTTATCCTAAAGTTCCACCAGAGCTTACATCCACTGCTAGGACATAACCTGGGCATACAGAAGAAAGGGGGTGAGGCAGTTGTGAGAAAGAGACTCTCTTGATGGTTTATAACCCAAATTCCCGTTATCAGGGTGATCAAAAATGCCTCAAGGCTTGAACTTACTTTAAACTGGCCTCAGAAAGGAAGTTTCTTTAGGTACCTGTTGTTGTTGTTGTTATGTGCCCTGGAGTCAGTTTGGACTCATAGCAACCCTGTACAGTGTTTCTGAGGTCATAAATCTTTATGGGAGCAGAAAGCCTCATCTTTCTCCTGTGAAACAGCTGGTTGTTTCGAACTGCTGAACTTGCAGTTCGCAGAGAGGTTCGCAGACCGATTCTTAGCCACTATACTACCAGAGCTCCTTTTAGGTACATAGCATAAACAAATAAATTATCTCCAGGAATTCCCACCCATCATCTGTTTCCAAGGAACATGTTGCTAAGTGCCATCAAGTTCGTTCCAACATATAGAGGCCCCGATAAGGTTTCCAGATGGTGAGTTTGAACCACTGACCTTGCAGTTAGTAGTCCAGTACTTATGCTACAGTTCCATACTAGATCTCCAAGCAGATTACAGTTAGAAAGAAAGAAAGAAAGGTCACTAAGCACACATGGAAATATGACACCATAATCAATAATAAGCAGGAATAACAGAAAAGACAGACCCACAAACACTGCTAATATTGTTGTTATTGTTAAGTGCCGTCAAGTCTGTTCCGACCCATAGTGACCCTGTATAAGGTTGCCCAGAAGCAGTTGGTGAGCTTGAAATGCTGACTTTGCAGTTCAAACTGATTTTGCCATCTAGTGCATTAATCCACAGCACCACACCAGGACTCCAGTATTAGGCTTCTTATACATTGCTGCTGGTAAGTGCCACTGAGTCAGTTCTGACTTACAGAGACCCTGTGTACGGTTTTCAAGGAGCATCTGGTGGGTTTGAAATGCTGACCTTACAGTTAGCAACCCAATGCTTACCTACAGTGCCATACCAGGAAATAATGGAAAAATCTTTTTTTCCTTAATTTCCTGGTTCATAAATGTGCTTCCTCCTGGGCATCTACTGAATCTTCAACACCTACCAAAGTCAATATTCCACTGCTTCCATGAAGTCTCCTTAGATCTTCTCAGAAGTTGTTGTTGTTGTTGTTGTTGCTAGGTGCCATTGAGTCAGTACCGACCCATAGTGACCCTATTTACAACAGACCAAAATGCTGTCCAGTTCTGCTCCAATCTCAAGATCATTTTATGTAGGAGTCCTTATTCTCAGAAGTAATGAAAAAGTTTTCTCTCATATTCTCATGGGATTACTATTTTCCTCACTAGACTATGAGCTTTTGAAAATCTAAGACTCTTTTAAAAAAAGAATGTGCTACAATGCCTTGCACACTTTCTGTACAACTGGAACTCAACAAGTGTTTGCTGAATTGGGTTCGATTGCCTATCACTCCCTTTGCTAAATAGTCTTTCTTTGTTCTCAAATTCTTGTATCACAAAGTAAAACTTTGGTATTCATAGCTCTTTAATGGCCTCCAAACATCTCTGTAAAATCTTAAGTCTTTCAGTCTTCTCACTGCATTTTGCAAATTCCATGCTCATTTTCTTGGAGTCCTGATGTGGCGCTGTAGAATGAGCACTGGACCACAAGATTTGTTTGAACCACAAGGTCAGCAGTTCAAACTCACCAGCGGTTCCTCAAAAACCCTATACAGGGTCACTGTGAGTCAGAACCAACTCAACAACAACAAAGACTTTTACTTACGTTGCTCCCCCATCCTGTAAAAGCCTTCCTTGTCCCTTTGTTTTTCAAAAGCATACTTCACTTAGTTTAGTTTTGGATCATGGTATGAGCTGTACTGGCATTCAGGTGTTGAGGTCAGACATCATGCTGTATGCTTCTTGAACTCCAGTGCCTAGCACAGCTTCAAGTATGTGTTTAGCATTCAATATTCATTTGATGAAAGAATTTATGAAATACACATATATATACTTTGTTTGTTGTTAAGGAGCTCTGGTAGTGTAGTGGTTACGAATAGGACTGCGAGCCTCAGGGTCAGCAGTTCGAAACTACCAGATGTTCTGCGGGAGAAAGATGAGGCTTTCTACTCCCGTAAAGATTTACAGCCTCGGAAACCCTGTACAGGGTCACTATGAGTCGGAACTGACTCCACGGTACGTAACAACAACAATAACATACTTTGTTGTTACTGCCAATTGCCATCCAGTTGGTTCTAACTCATAGCGACCCTGTATAGCATTTCTGAGGAGTGGCTGGTGAATCTAAACTACTGACCTTGAAGTTCAAACTGACCTTGTGGTCAAGTGCTTATCCTACAGCACTACATATATATACGGAGTCCTGTTGTGGTGTTGTGGGTTAATGCACTGGACTGCAAAGTTGGTTAGAACCGCAAGTTCAGCGGTTAAAGCTCATCAGCCACTCCTCAGAAACCCTATATAGGGTCGCTATGGGTCAGAACCAACTTGACGGCACATAACAGAAATATATATATGTTGTTATGTGTCGGGGAGTCGGTTCGGTTCTGACTCATAGTGAGCCTGTACATGGTTTCCAAGGCTGTAAATCTTTACGGGAGCAGAAAGCCTCTTTCTCCCACAGTACAGCTGGTAGTTTCAAACTGCTGACTTTGTGATTCGCAGCCCGATTCGTAATCACTACACTACCAGAGCTATATGGCTTGTAGCCAAGTCAAATGCTTAACTGTTTGCTTCCACAGTCAAGTGAGATGAGAGTGTCCCCCTGAGTGATGTAAACAGTTAAGCAATTGACTACAAACTAAAAGACTGATGGTTCAAAAACACTCAGAGGTACTTCAGAGAAAGGTCTGACAATCTGCTTCTGAAAGGTCGTAGCCTCAAGAACCTTATGGAACAATTCTACTTTGCTCACATGGGTTTGCCACCAGTCATTTCTTATATCTATCTTGGCAACCCAATTAGATTGTAAATTCTAATAAAACTAGAATAGATACATTACTTAGAAAAATGATCTTGAAAATGTGAAGACTGTCATTGAAAACATTTATTTGTTGTTTCTTGGTCAGCCTCTGAATCTTATCAAATAGGCAATAAATAAATTAGTTTCTAGTTTATACCAACTTATGAACAAATATATGGGGTAATATCTTAGAGGTTTCATTATTAAAGTTGCAAAGTATTGCAGGGTAGTCTCTGAATTAATATATTTTCAGCTTACTTTACACACAAGTAACATGCTTTCTTATTTAATTATATCAGAAGAGAAAATCTGGGAGGATAAATTGTCTACCTGGTGCTGTCTTGTACTACACTTTTGAGAGCAATATGTATGTCATTAACATACATTGTTCCCACATGCAATGAGTAATAGTTTAAAAAGTCAAGCCTGTTTATGATTGTAAAAGCTATATACTGTAAATGGAAAAGAAAAAGATGACAGCATATCATCAGCACAGACATGCCTGAACAACATTCCCAGGAATCCTTTAGTTGAAGAAAAACAACTCTGAACAAGCAGCCCTTGGTTCTAGGCAGGGTGTAAATTAGCTTCCACAAACAGCATACTTTGTATACCTTCCTGCACTGAAGTCCCTTCACAAGCCAAAGTTAACAGAGTACTCTCTAACAACACAAGGCCTTGAAGCTGTTCTTTAAACCCTCACAATCATGGCCAATGAGAGATCCCAAAGAGAGAAAAAAAGGAAATTCCTGGGACAATTTTCAGCAGATGTAGAAAAGGTCTATTTCTGTGTGAGCCAGACAGCAGTTTCATAGGTGAGGTAGATGGCTTTCTTTTTCTTTTCTTTTTTAAAAAATAAATAAATCCTTACTGCTAAGTATTTTTGTTAGTTTGTGTTGCTTAAAAAATTAACTCTACTTGGTGAGAAGCTGCTGTGGTGCTGTGGGGTTAAAGCTCTGGATCACAATGTAGTTTTGAACCACAAGCCGTTCCTTGGAAATTGTATACAGAGTCACTATGACTCAGAACCAACTCAATGGCACTTAACAGTAACAACATGTGAGAATCTAAAATTTGTTGCTGTTGTCAAGTGCTTTCTGACTCACAGCACCACTATGTACAGCAGACTGCCTAGTCCTTTGTCATCCTCACAGCTGTTAGTGTGTTTGAAACCATTGTTGCTACCTCTGTGCCAATTCATCTTGCTGAGAGTTTCATCTTTTGCATTGACCCTCTACTTTACCAAGCATGATGTTCTTTTCCAGGAGCTGGTCCCTCCTGATTACGTGTCTAAAGAATAAGAGACAAAGTCGTGCCATCCTCGTTTCTAAGGAGCATTCTGGTTTCACTTTTTCCAACAGATTTGTTTGGTTTTCTGGCAGTCCATGCTACTTTCAATATTCTTCTCCAATGCCATAATTCAAATGTATTGATTCTTTTGTGGTCTTTCTTAGTCAATGTCCAACTTTCATGTGCATTTGAGGCAATTGAAAATATCATGGCTTGGGTCAGGTGTACCTTAGTCATCAAACTGACATCTTTACTCTTGAATACTTTGAAGAGGTCTTTTTAAAAAAAATATTTTATTGTGAATTACGTGATCGTTTACATGGGAGAACATTAACTTTACATTCATCCTATCGTATATCGTTTCATTGCCATGGTCACAATCTCCTCCATGTATCATCAACCAACCAAAGGGTATACCCTGCAAGCCTGCCCCCAGGTCCTCAGCCCACCACCCCTCTCCCTCTCTGAGTCTAAAGTCCCCAGCTGCTCCATCTCTCCACATCATCCTGTCTGCCTCCATCTCTAGCGTCACTGCTTCTCTGGGTAGGGTCCCACTCTCTGCTCTTCCAGGGAACTCCGCTCCTAGACTGCAAAGTCAGTCACTCCCCTCCTTTTGCTACAAAATGTCCACCTTTACACTTCAACCCTCATAATCAGTCCTGATAACAATTATTCTCTATTGTGCCACAAGAGACCTATCCTCATCTCCTTTAATCAGCCCCTCCTAGACAGATTGGATACTACACAGTGGAGATTCTATCTTCCTCCATGCCCTCTGGATCTAGACTCCCTCTTGAAACCTTGTAAGCCAGTCACTTCTTGCCTTTGTAGCCCCCCATTTTGGGTAGCCAATGTCCAAGTTGTCCATCCCAGTAACCAACAAAGAACTCCCCCCACCTTTAGTATGTGTTCTTTTTCTTAGTCTTTTACAGTAGTGGTCCCATGCAGTATTTCTCCTTTTGTGACTGACTAATTTCACTCAACATAATGTCATCAAGGTTCATCCATGTTATGTGGTGGCTTGCAGCTTCTTTGTTATTCTTCAAGGCAGCATAATATTCCATTGTGTGTATGTACCACAGTTTGTGTATCTATTCTTCAGTTGATGGGCACTTAGGCTGTCTCCATCTTCTTGCTATTGTAAATAGTGCTGCTATGAACATTGGTCTGTGTTTATCTACTCGTGTTATGGCTTGTATTTCTTGTGGTTAAAATACCAAGTAGAGGAATTGCTACATCAAAAGGTATGTCTATTTCCAACCTTCTGAGGAAGCACTATATTGTATTCCAGAGAGGTTGAACCATTTTGCAATCTCACCAGCAAATGCAGGAGTGTCCCAGTCTCTCCACATCCTCATCAGCATTTATTATCCTCTACTTTTTTGATCTTTGCTGTTATTGCTGGTGTGAGATGATATCTCATTGTTGTTTTGATTTGCATCTCTCTAATGGCTAGTGATCG
>NW_006408584.1:10892353-10904587 GCF_000296735.1 Chrysochloris asiatica
CGAGGATTCCTCTTGGAAAGGAATGCAGATTCGCATTTTGCATTAAGAAACTGGAAAACCTTCCCGTCGGTCCTGGCATAGCGTCTCCCGTGTCCGGGGTATATTTTGTATCCGCTGAAACTGCACAGTTCGACCTTCATGGCTGCGGCGCCCGAGAAACAAGGAAGATGGCGAAGAGTTGAGTTGATTTTTGTATAAGGCATGAGGTGAAGGTCTTGTTTCAATCTTTTGCATATCGCTTTCCAGTTCTGCCAGCCCTTGAAGAGGTCTGTTGCAGCAGACTTGCCTAATTCTATATGTCATTTGATTTTTTGACTGCTTCCATGAGTTTTGATTGTGGCTCCAAGCTGTAAGATAAGCACTCAACCACAAGATCAGATTGATTCTCAAGGTCAATGGTTCAAACTCACCAGCCACTCCTTGGAAACCCTATACAGGTCTCTGAGTTGGAACGGACTTGATAGCACTTAACAACAGAAAAAGAAATAGAATAGGCTGAGCACTGCAGAAAGACCCTGCATGTACAGTCCCATTATCTCTGCCCCATTCCAGAGTAACTATAATCCTGCCTTACATGAGGGTCATTTATTTCATTTTCTTTAGAGTTTTAACATGCATACATCTTTAAACAATAGCCTTTAACTTTCCCTTTTTTTAGTTTAATGGAAATTGAACATGTTAATGTATTCTTTTGTCTTGCATTTTAGCTCTATATTATGTTTGTAAGATGCACAAACATAGTTTTGTTTAGGGAGTCCTGGTGTGGTGCTGTAGGATAAACACTGGACTGATAACTGCAAGGTCAGTGGTTCAAACCCACCAGCTGCTCCTTGGAAACTGTATTCAGGGTTGCTATGAATCAGAACCAACTTGACGGTGCTTTAATAAAAAGAACAACAATCATAGTTCATTTATTTTCATTGTTGAATAATATTTAATAGTACAATATTACCACAATTTCTTTATGCATTATACTATTGATAAATTTCTGGGGTGTTTCAATCTCTGACTCTCTTAAATAGCACTAGAATGCATGTTCTGGTACATGTCTCTGGTGTTCAAGAGCAAGCATTTCTCTGAGGAATATATTTAGGAGTAGAAGTGCTGGGTCATAGGGTTTGTAGGATGGCAGGGTTATTAGGTAATGCCAAACTCTTTTCCCTATGTGGTTTTTGACCAATTTATACTCCCACTAGCAGTGTATGAAATATCCTATTACTTCACATCCTTGCCAGAAGTTGGTATTGTCAGACTTTTGACTTTTGCCAATATGGTGGGTGTGAATCTCTTTGTTGTTTTAATTCATATTTTTCTTATTACTAATAAGGTTGAACATCTTTTTATATTTAATGGAAACTTGAATTTTCTTTTTGTGAAGTGATTATTCAAGTCTTTCATCTCTTTTCCTATTGGGCTGCCTGCTTTTTTTTTTTTTTTAATTTGTAGGAGTTCTTTATTCATTCTGGTTATATATTATATCTTTATATTCTGGTCCAGGTACAGTGTTGCCAGAATGGGTTACAAATATTTTCTACTCTATGACTTGTCTTTTTACTCTCTTTTGGTTTTTTATTTTTGGATATTTGAATTTATCAAATTCTTTATGTTTGAGTAGTATTTCGTGTCTTGTATTGTTGGTAAGTGCAGTCGAGTTGGTTCCAACCAATAGTAATCCTATATAGAATTTCCAAGGAGTGGCTGGTGGGTTTGAACCACTAACCTTGTGGCTAAAAGTTTAGTGCTTATCCTACAGCACCCTTGTGTTTAATCCACTGGAACTGACTTTTGTATATGGTACAAGGAAGAAACTCCTTTTAAAAAACATGGATGCATATTTAGTCTATGGTTTCTACATTTCTGTACTACTTTGGGAACAGATTTTTAATATAATACATGAATATTAACTATAACTTGGGTTACCAAAATAAAATATAAAAACTAAAAAAAAAGGACGAATAAAGTTAGTATTAGTCACTGAAAAAAAGAGAATTATTAAGCACAGAATCTGTTGATGTTTTATATTTTCCTCTTCTACTAAAAGTGTACAACCTGCCTCTGTTAGGAAGCAAACAGATCTTGGTATACATCCTGTTTGTTGTTGTTGTTGTTATGTGCCTTCGAGTCGGTTCCGACCCATAGCGACCCTGTACAGGGTTTCCGAGGCTGTAAATCTTTACTGGAGCAGAAAGCCTCATCTTTCTCCCACAGAACAGCTGGTAGTTTTGAACTGCTGGCCTTAAGGTTCGCAGCCCGATTCGTGATCACTACGCTACCAGAGCTCCTTATACATTCTGTTTGGCCACAAGAAAATGTTAATCTGTTAAGTCTTTTAAAAAGTAAGAGCATCTTTGTCACACGTAGACTCCGTGTAGGAAGTGTCCCCAGAGATATGAACACACACACACACACACACACACACACACACAAATACACAAATGCTGGTGAATTCATGGGCCATTTCTGGAAATTTGTAAAGTTTTGCCTTGGGGAAAAATAATGTTTAAGAGGAATTTATCATAGTAGTTTAGGCGCTCTGGTAGCATAGTGATTACGAATCGAATCGGGCTGCTAACCTCATGGTCGGCAGTTTGAAATTACCAGCTGTTCCGCAGGAGAAAGATGAGGCTTTCTGTTCCCGTAACAATTTACAGCCTAGGAAACTCTGTGCAGGGTCACTATGAGTTGGAAACGACTCCACGGTACTCAACAACAACAACAACATCATAGTAGTTTAAGAAGCCCTAGTCGCGTAGTCCTGTTGTGGCGCTGTGGGTTAATGCGCCAGACTGCAAAGCCATTTGCACTGCAAGGTCGGCGATTCGAGCTCACCAGCTGCTCGTTGGAAACCCTATACAGGGTCCCTATGGGTAGGAATCGACTCAACGACACTCAACAACAATAACCAGTAGCGTAGTGGGCTATGTGTTGGGCTGCTAACTACAAGGTCAGTACTTGGAATCGACCAGCTAGCTACTCCTTGGGAGAAACTTTCTGCTTCCTTAAAGATTTACAGCCTCGGAAACCCTATTCAGGGTCACTATGAGTTAGAACTGACTCACACCACCACCATAGTAATTCAATAGGGAAATAGTATCAGATTTACCAAAACTTTTTTATATGTGCTATTTCAGAATTCAGCTATCAAGCAGACATGTTGCTATTACATGTGCTTTTTCTTTTAAAATAATATTATTTAAGAAGTACAAAAATTATTTCAATCTATTTCTACACTGAATGACAAGAAACTCAATCTTCTAAGCTACCACCACCAGCAGTTGTGGTGATTAAACACTTGTGTGTCAGAGCAGAACTGTGTTCCATACCATTTTCAATTGCTTATTTTTTGGAAGTAGATGGCCAGGCATCTCTGGGTAGACTTTAAATCTCCAAACTTTCTGTTAATAAGCAAGTGTGTTAATTGTATTACCTAGACTAGCAAAAATATAGGGGATTTGCATAAAAGTCTAAGGTGTATAGGAATAGTAAAATCAAATAATGTGTGTTAGAAATGTTTTGAAGTCAAGAGCTTTGGTTGTTATATTTCGTATTATTAATTGCTCGGGATAAAGTAAAGAACAAGGGTTTTCTCTTCCTGATATTTTCTCCTGAGCAATTAAGTGCTACTTGTTAAGTACCATTGAGTTGGTTCTGACTCATAAGCATCCTGTTTATGAGGCTTCAAATCTCGATCAGAACAGAAAGTCTCAAGGAATTAATGCTGATTTCTCCCACCCTATAACTTAAGTGGGTCAGTTTATTTCAAGTTTAATGAGTCAGAGGCAGTATTGAGTTACTTGACGTATTATAATTATAGCAAATAACTCAGAATACATATATTTTTTTAAAGTTTAAAACATTTCAACAGATATTTACTATATGTTAGGTATACAGATATTTACTATATATTGTTGTTGTTAAGTACTGTGGAGTTGGTTCCGACTCATAGTGACCCTGCACAGGGTTTCTAGGCTGTAAATTGTTACGGAAGCAGAAAGCATCATCATGCTCCTGCGGACCGGCTGGTAGTTTCAAACTGCTGACCTTGAGGTTAGCAGCCTGATTCGTAACCACTACGCTATCAGACCTCCTTGTACTATATATAGTTAGGAGATATATAGCAAGGCCTCATTTTTTTTTTTTTTAAGGATATGTATATTTCAACTCAAAGTACTGCCATTGTATCAATTCTAACTCACAATGACCCTTTACAGTGTTTCTGATAATACCCATCTTTATGGGAGTAGACACTCTCATTTCTCTCCCATTGAGTGACTTTCTCCACGGTGGTTTTAAATGACTGATATTGTGGATAGCAGCCCGGCATTTACCCAGCAGCAAGACTGGGGTTCCTTTAAGTATATTTATGCTTTTTAAAAGTTAACAGTGATTATCTCTAGAGATTAAGGTTTGGTGAAATTAAGCTGAAAAAAAAAAAAAAAAAAAAAAGCCAGATTGGGACAGAAAGTTAGAAAGCAGTTCAATATGCTACAAAAGTTCCCAAGAGGTTTATTGACTGTATGATTGGAGAGGGGAGAAGGGATGTCCAATACAGTTATTTGTAAAAGAATAGCATTAGCAAGACAAAATTATCTGATCACAGTTGAATCTATAGTTTGTTATTGTTGTTGTTGTTAAGTGCCGTGGAGTCGGTTCCGACTCATAGCGACCCTGTACAGCGTTTCTGAGGCTGTAAATCTTTACGGGAGCAGAAAGCCTCATCTTTCTCCCGCGGAACTGCTGAATCTGAGGTTAGCAGACTGATTCGTAACCACTATGCTACCAGAGCTCCTTTTAGGCATGTGTTCAACTGTTAATTTGGACTCTAATTTTTTCTAACTTACTTTTTTTTTGGTAATCAATTTTATCTGGCCATGCTGACTAGAAATTATATCTGTATAACTACGACTTCTTCTAAGCTATCTCTTTAGAGTTAAGTTGAGATCTGTATTTAAAGCACTAATTCAGTTCTCACAAATTTATTTCTTTTCTTTAAGACACCTGCTTTTCCCCAAGATGCCAAGACCTAAAATTTCCTTGATTATTAAGTTATCCTTAAGTGATGTAATTTTGGATGATCTGATAAACTCCTTTATTGGGAGTGAAATAATTTACTGGAATGGATGATAATGAACAGACAGATGACTAGTTCTGTTTATATTATTAGATTGTCAGGGTGGTCTTAATATACTAAATTTTTGGGTGAGTCATAAAATATTTCTATAAAGTAAATATCTAGTAAAGACTGTTGGAGGAAGTCAAAGAGAGAGGTTTTATAGCTATAAACTTGAAAAAACCTAAACTGTTGCCTGCCATCAACTGATTCAATTCTGACTCATGTGTTACAGAATAGACCTGCCCACAGAATTTTCTTGGCTGAAATTTTAATGAAAGCAGTTCACCAGGTCTTTCTATTGCATGGGTTCAAATGACAACTTGTAGGTGATCGGCTGATTGCAAGTCATTTGTACTACATAGGGGTTTCAAACGAGGAACATAATCATTCACAAAGATGCGAAAGTGATTTGGTTCATTATCTTTGCTCATCGAACTGATGGCTTCTTCAAGATAAATAATTTTTCAAAGAGATAAAAATGTTTAAATATTCAAAGATTTGTATGCATCAGACTCACATGCAAACTGTCATTACTTCTGTACTTAGTAACATTTTTGTAAGAGGGAATAGAAGCAGATGCTGTTGAATGATAATGGATGGAGGGGATTGTAATCATTGAAATGAAATGAAATACGATAGGATGAATGTAAATCTGATGTTCTCCCATGTAAACTATCACTCAATTCACAATAAAAACTTAAAACAATAAAGTAAATTACTTCTCCTTCAGGGCTCAGTAACTAACAATAAGACCCTGAAAAAAGGGCAAGTATATTAAATAACTTTATGAAAATGGTAAGGATTAAGATGCACCCTCCAAATTAAATTTTAAGTGAAATGTAATGGTTGGACTGATACAAATAATCTATATTTGGTTTCACATTTGATATGCCATATTTTCCTTTGATATTAAGACAGTGTTGATATTTGATATTTATTCTTGAATGTTCTCATAGCTTATTTTGGTATTTTGACTATATTAGAATAATGGGAATCAGATAATATATAGCTAATATATTAATGTGCTATTTAATTATTTGTCCAAACCATTTGTAATTCTAAATAACTATGTTGATGGAAGCAAAATTTTGGTATGTTTTATTGAGGAATACTTAATTTTATTGTGTTTTATTATGCATGGATTTCAATTATTTGAACCCAAATAAAAACTTGTACAAACTTGTTTTAAAAAACAAAACAAAAAACGTACTGTGCTCCTCATTGTTTAAATTCACATGAACTTGAACTATGAAACAGGGAAAATAAAACATGCTTTTTATAAATACATTTTACTATAACCATCAAAAGATGAGTGAGTGTCTCCGCAGCTTGGTTAAACTGCATTTTTATGAGACATTCTATGATGTCATTCCCTGAGTACAAGTATTTGGAAACTTTTCTTCAAGTACTAAAATGCATTGAAATTATTCAGAATCCATAGGAGATATGCCATTAGAAAATCTATTGGACACTAGTAGTTTTCATCTAGCAGATGGACCCTCTCAATCCACAAATATTTACTAAGCAGCAGCTATGGTTCAGGCCTGGGGGCTGAGAGCTCTACACCCACTGGAAATCCCTCTAGGCTCAGTTCTGTTAGGTGTCTACTGATAACTGTTCATCATGCAAATCATATAGGCTAACACAGCAAGTCAGTTTTTCAAACTCTGTCATAGAACAAGTGAAACAGACAAGCTGAATATTAGATGTTGAGTCAATGTTCACTGATGTGTGTTGGGTGATCTCCTTTCTTCAGGGCTCTGTGAAGAGTGAAATGTGAATCATGTTCCTGCTCCTAATGTTTCTGGGAATACAATACTTGGTCCTAAGAGATGATTAGGGAAAACAAACAAACAAAAAAGAGTTCATGATTAGCTGCAGAATAGTTGTATCCATTGCAGAGTTCTGTGAGGAACAAAATGCTCTACATCCTTATAGTTCATTAATACACAGACTTGTTTCAGTAAGGCTGCATTGATCCCCCTTTGTTAATCACTGTGGTGAAAACAATCTGATGTGGGTTGGTGGTTTTCAAACGTTTGACTGCAGCTGATTCATAGCAGCCCTATAAGACACAGTAGAAATACTCCATAGGGTTTCCAAGGTTGTAATAATCTTTATGAAAGTAGACTGCCACGTCTTGTTTCCATAGAGCAACTGGTGAATTTGAACTGCTGACCATTAGGTTAGCTGCTGAGCACTTAATCACTGCTAACCACCAGGTTAACATCACCAGGACTCCTCATATATACATACACATAAATATATGAGGGGGCTCCAAAAAGTTTGGAATGAAAAGATACTGGAATTTTTTTCATGAACTTTTTGAATCCCCGCATATGTATGTTGTTTATTGTTGTCAAGTCAATTCAGACTCATGGTGATCCCATGTGTTCAGAGGATAACTGCTCCATAGGGTTTTCAGTGGCTTTGAACTTTCGGAAGCAGATCGTCAGGCCTGTCTTCCAAGGAACTTTTGGGTAGGTTCCAACAGGCAACCTTCTGGCTAATAGTTGAGCACTTAAGCATTTTCATGTATTATATGGTCGTCCTGGTGTAGTGCTGTGGGTTAATTTATTGGACTGCAAGGTGGGTTTGAACCCTCAAGGTCGGTGGTTCAAGCTCACCAGCCACTCCTCGAAACCCTATACAGGGTCACTATGAGTCGGAACCTATTTGATGGCACTTAACAACAACAACATAAATACGTATATGGTGGTGGTGGTGGTGGTGTGCCATGGAGTTGGTTCCGATTCATAGTCACCCTGCATAGGGTTTCCGAGGCTGTAAATCTTTACAGGAGCAGAAAACCTCATCTTTCTACCATGGAATGATTGGTAGTTTTGAACTGCTTACTTTAATATTACCAGCCCAACTGGTAACCACTATGTTACCTGAGAGATATATGCAAATATATGCATATATTCCTAGTGTGGTGCTGTAGCATAAGCACTGAACCACAGGGTTGCTATGTGAACCACAGGTGTTGGCATTTAACAAAGACATACATATCTATCTATCTATCTATCTATCTATCTATCTATCTATCTATCCACACACACACACATACATATCTATATATTATATACATATATGCACACATACATATATATAATTTCACAAAGCAATACTTATTATCAGAAATGTATGCTTAAATGCTCTTTTCTCTTTTCTACTCTTTGATTTCATTTAAAAATTGCCACTTGAGAATCTTTACATTTTTCTCACAATAGTGGGTTATTATCCTCAGTTTGGAAAACAGTACCAAAAACTATACTTTTCAAACTATGGTATAGCTAAATAAGCTTTACAGACCACATTATAGTATTATAAGAAAAATATACTTCTACGACTCCATGGCACATAACCACCACCACCACCACCACCACCACCCTCACCACCCTACTGCTACTGCTAGCTAACATTTATTGAGTGTTTACTATATGCCAAGCACTGGGCTAGGTGCCTTTACATTTATTGTTGTTTTTGTTAAGTGTTGTCGAGTCGGTTCATAGAGACACTGTATAGGGGTTCAGAACAGTGTTTGGTGAGTTAGAATTATTAACCTTGTGGTTCAAACTGACCTTGCGGTCTACAACTTATCCTACAGTGCCACACTAGTAACATAACATTTATTGCAGGATGTTAAATCACAATCTTTCAGTTTGTTTTGGGTCAGGCCTCACAGACTGTAAATAAATAAATAGATGCCACATACTTCACACCCTGAGGGAAAGTGCTATGCTGCCATATCAAGAGACCAAGAGATTGATATATAAAACATGTCCAGAGGCTGGAAAACCAGTTCTTCCAGCTGTAGCTATTGGTCAGCCCCTCCACTAAATGAGACAGTATGGGCTGAGGAGATAAGAGAACTATATGTGCTGATGTCTTCAGACTGTTATCTTGGGGGGGGTTGGTGTCACTTCCCCTTTACTTTGAATTAAATGAGAGTGCTCCAAGAAGATCCCTCAACCTCCTAAACACTTACATGCATCAAAAGATTTTACCAAGAGACTAAAAAGAGAACCCACAGATTAGGGGAAAAAAAAAAGTTTGCAATGACACATCAGACAAGGCATTAATCTCTAAAATTTATAGAAAACCGCAACATCTTAACAAGAAAAAGACAAATAATTCAATTTAAAAATGGACAAAGGACTTGGACAGAAATTTCACTAAAGAAGACATTTAGGCAGCTAACCAACATATGGAGCTCTGGTAGTGTAGTGGTTACAAATTCGGCTGCGAACCACAGGGTCAGCAGTTCAAAACTACCAGCTGCTCTGTGGGAGAAAGATGAGGCTTTCTGCTCCCATAAAGATGTACAGCCTTGGAAACCCTATACAGGGTCGTTATGAGTCGGAACGAACTCCATGGCCCATAACCACCATCCACTACCACCAACCAACATATGAAGAAATGTTCATGATTATTAGCTGCTGTTGTTGCTCTTAAGAGTTGTTGAGTTGGTTCTGATTCGTAGCAACCCTGTATAAGGTTTCCAAGGAGTAGCTGGTGGGTTTGAACTGCTAACCTTGTAGTTAGCAGTCCAGTGCTTATCCTATAGCTCCACACTAGGACTCCATCATTAGCCATTGTTATTGTTGTGCTGTTAAGTGCCATCAAGTTGGTTCTGACTCATAGAAATCCTGTATAGGGTTTCTGAGGAGCGACTGGTGAACTTGAATCTCCAACCTTGCTGTTCTAACTGACTTTACAGTCCAGAGCATTAGCCCACAGTGCCACACCAGGATGATGTAAATCAAAACACTAATGAGATATCATCTCTCCCCAGTATTAATTGCAGAGTTAAAAAAAAACCAACAACAAAAAAAAACAACAAATGATAGTAATAGTGTGGTGAGACTGGACCCTACTACATTGCTGGTGGGAACTGTAATATAGTGCAACCACTGTGGAAAATGGTATGGCATTTCCTCAGAAAATTGGAAATAGAACTACTGTATGACCCAACAATCCCTCTACTTGGTATATATCTATAGGAAATAAGAGTCATACACAAGTATGAATAAATATACCCATGGTCATCACAGTACTATTCACAGTAACAAAAAGCAGACAGCCTAAATGCCCATCAACAGACTAATGGATAAACAAACTTTGGTACATGCATACAATGGAAGGTTACACAATGTTGAAGAATAATGATGAATATTTGAAACACCGCATAACATGGATGAACCAGAGAACATTATGCTGAGTAAAATTATTCATACACAAAGGTACAAGTATTATATAAGACAACTTGTAAAAACACAAAGAGAAGGTTTTCAAACTAAAATAAATTTTCTTTGATGGTTACCAAGGGTTGGAGGGAAGGAAGGGCAATTCACTGGCTAGAGAGTAGACACATGTTAAGTTGGGTGATGAGGAAGGCAAATTATAACAAGTAGGAGGTTGGCAGAAGAATGATGAAGACAGATGAAGACACAAGGAGGAATGAAAGGCTTAAAGGGGATAGAGGTAAATATTGTTGTATACAGAACCATGCAGCAACCATGCGCTATTGTTGTTGAACAGGGTAGATTACATGAACAGATATACAGGATCAATGGGAATATACAGGATGAATGGGAATAGCAGAGAAAATGGGAGTATATTCACAAATACATGTGGGTTTGAGGGAAGGTATTTGTACATAACTATTCACCTTTGCTGCAAACACAAATATGAATGTGGTGGAACATACAGGAGACAAAATGATGAAAACTTCTTAGACATTACCAAAAACTTTGAAACAATGAGTTGTGAGCCTGTGAATTTAGGACCGTAGTCTCAGAGCCCGGCAAGGTCAGTTGGGATAACATAGTGCCCAAAGATAGTGTTCTACATCTTACTTTGGTAAGTAAGTGATTGGGATCTTAAACGCTCATGAGCAGCCATCTAAGGTGCAACTTTTGGTCTCTTCTTATGCAGAAGAAAGAAGCATGTTTAATATTGAAGATGCTTGGAATCAATTAGTCCAATGGATTAATGGAACATGTGAATATCAGTATCCACGACTCTGAGACAAGAATAGCTAGATGGTGTCTGGCTACTACAACCTACTGCTCTGCTCTTAAAGGAATCACATTAGAAAGGTCCTGGACAAAGAGGGAGGAAATGTAGAATAAAATTCAAAATTATTAAAAAAAAATTAAAAACTGGGCTTCCTGGTCAGAAAGAGACTGGAGAAACCTGAGACTATAACCCTTGGCCACCATTTAGGTCTGGAAAACAATTTACCCTTGTGGCCCAATTTTCAGCCAAGTGATATATAGGTGTATAAGGGTACAACAACACTAGTTAAAGTATACTCGCCATGCAATGGTCAACAATTCAAGATTCAAAAGGCAACATGTACTTAAGGATAAAGTTCAAAAACATTGGGAAGGAGGACGAAATGGAAATAAGAACCACGGGGAGGAAGTGGGATAACTGTTGTTACATGGAGGGGATTGTAATCATCAAGAGGAAAGAAGGTGTATGATTTGTTGAATGTAAAACTGATGATCTTCTCTATAAACCTTCACTCGATTCACAATACAAAGTTAAAAGAAAAAAAAAAAGAAGATCCTTTTGGAGGGCTTGAGTGGAGTCCCTTGGATTTTCAGGCTGTGAAAGGAGAGGGCGGCACCCTCACTGATCACTGGACAAGAATGTAGGAGTTTCCCTCTGAGAAGGAGTCTGGGTTATGACCCTGGTGGTGATTATGTGCCGTGGAGTCGTTTCTGACTCATAGCGACCCTGTACAGGGTTTCTGAGGCTGTAAATCTTTACAGGAACAGAAAATCTCATCTTTCTCCCGCAGAACAGCTGATAGTTTCAAACTGCTGACCTTGTAGTTCGCAGCCCGATTTGTAACCACTACGCTACCAGAGCTCTTTTACCTGATCCTGGGTCATGATAAAAGGAATCCCACTCAGGGTTTTTTTTTGTTTGTGTGTGTTTTTAAAAAAGCTAAAGTGGATAAAAAGAAATACTTTTAGCTGATGGTATGTGGAAGGGGTTATAATCAATGTAACGAAACAAGTTGTATGAATTGTTGAATGTGAAACTGATGATGTGCCCTGTAAACTTTCACTCAATCCACAATAAAAACCTTAAATTAAAAAAAA
>NW_006408584.1:10905055-10906792 GCF_000296735.1 Chrysochloris asiatica
TTGTTAAGTGCCATCGAGTCAGGTCCGACCCATAACGACCCTGTACAGGGTTTCCGAGGGTGTAAATCCTTACGGGAGTAGAAAGCCTCATCTTTCTCCCGTGGAGCGGCTGGTAGTTTAGAACCGCTGACCTTAAGGTTCGCAGCCCAATTCGTAAGATTAGTTGGTGTTCTTATGACATGGACTCTTAGTGTCTTCCACATGTTCAGTGTTTACTGAATACATTGCACATTGAATCCTTCCAACAATTCCATGATGTAAGTACTTTATTATCCACTTTATATGAATGTGTACATTGGGGCTCAGAGAAAGGTTAAATGATCTCTAGCCAAGGTTTCACACTAGTAAGTGGTGGAGTGAGGATACAAATCTGAGCAGTCTCTCTTAAATATTCTGCTTTCTGAGGTCCCTCTTCCAAATGAGCAATTTGATTTGGGATAGGGTAGGAGCAAACAGGAAAAGGATGCTACAAAAAAGTAGCTAAAGCACTGGTCTTCATTCTATTTATTTACTTACACAGAGTTTATCAAGGATAGTCCTGCACTAATATGTACATTTTTAAACATACCCCCAACGTAAACTGACTCAATGGCACTTAACAACAATAACAACAAGATTATTGTGGGTACACACACTCAACACACTCAGCATACTCAGGCAACTAATATATTTTGTAATAGGATTTCTGGGCTGTGGTAACCACAACCTTTTCTGGGGTATCAGGACGCACTGTTCTCATCATTTGGGCTATTTTTGTTGGGACATTTGATGAGTGGCAGATTTGGGTAGAAGAATGAGAAAAGGCATCTTGGAATGGAGAGGACTTAAGTGGGACACAAGAATACTAAAATTTTAGGCCAGCAAGGATTGGGGTATTTGGGAGGCAGAAGTACCAAGAAGTAATAAGACTCACATTTGTGAGTAGGAGGTTATTGACCAAAACTTAAAGTATTTTATTAAAATAAATATTTCTAGGTCATCTAAAGAGTTCTGGTGTGGGGTTATATAATAAGCACTGGACTGCTTACTGTAAGGTTGGCAGTTCAAATCTACTAGCTGCTCTTATACTGGTTGCTGTGAGTTGGGACCAAGAGACAGTTAACAAGTTAACTACTGGTCTTTACACATGTGGAGCAAAAGAGAAAGAAGGAAAACAAAAACCTAGAGAAGAAACTAGTCCACAAGACTAATAGTTTACAGGAGCCAAGACCTGAGATCAGAAGAACTAGATGGTGCCTGGACACAAATACCAAATACACAAAAGATGGATCCTGATAGAATGGAAACAAAATGTAAACAGAACTTAAATTCTTAATAAATCCAGACTTACTAGAGACTGAAGAATTCCTTAAGACCATCACCTTGGAATAGTTGGTAAACCTTGAACCAAAACAATTCCATGAAGTCATCTTTTAGGTAAATAAAAGATTGGCTCATAAAATACTGTGCTCCTTTGAAAAATCATCTAGCTGAGACCAAATGGTCAACACTTACTCTAAAGCAAAGACAGGAAGGCAAGGAGGCATGGAAACTAGATTACTGGAAATGGAACAAGAATGAGATTGTTCATACAATGTGATAAATGTAATCAATGTCATTGAACAAACTGTGTAGAATCATCAGACGGGAACAAAATTTGCTATGTAAACTTTCACCAAAAATAAAGTAAAATATTTTAATAAAAAAAACTCCTAGGTAAATTTTAACAGTTTTCATTACCTCACTGTTGTTGTTGTT
>NW_006408584.1:10908312-10909279 GCF_000296735.1 Chrysochloris asiatica
GGAATGTACAAAGTATGAATCTAGGAAAATCATAAGTTGTCAAAAATGAAATGGAATACATAAACATGGATATCTTAGGCATTAGCGAGCTGAAATGGACTGATATTGGCGATTTTGAATCTGACAACCACATGGCTTACTATGCCGGGAATGACAAATTGAAAAGGAATGGTGTTGCATTCATTGTCCAGATCAGTCATGAGGTACAATGCTGTCTGTGACTTCAGACATATTGGTAGGTGGGACCAGTCACTGGAGAAGGATATCATATTTGGTAAGGTGGAGGGTCAGAGATGGATTTACAAAGTGGCAGCATCAGTGGGCTCTAGCGTGGCAACAATAGTGAGGTTGGCCCAGGATTGGGCAGTGTTTCGTTCTGCTGTGTAGGTCACTATGGGTTGGTACCGACTTGATGGCACCTAACAACAATAACATATACATATATATGTATATATTTATCAATGCTGTTCTGAAGAAATTTACATTCTAAAACAGAAGTGGAGTAACTTTTCCTTAGTCTAATCCAAAACAGTGGGCTCTGCACTGGTGATGCCATATGAAGTATGACAAGGATGCTGAGAGTGCTGAAAGCCTCCACAACGATCTCAATCCAATAGCCTTTACCTTAAAACAACAACAACAAAACACAGTTGCTGTGAAGTCCATTCTGTTGTGGAGACCCATGGTAGCAATTAATCTCTACCTTAATGCAGCAGCCTTGCATTCTGTGGAACAAAGATGTTTGTTGTTATTATTGTTGTTAGGTGCCACTTAGTCAGTTCTAACTCATAGTGAACCTATGTACAATAGAAAAAAAACACTGTCCACTCCTGTGCCATCCTCACAATTGTTATGCTAAGCCCATTGTTATTGCCACTGTGTCAATCCATCTTGTTGGAGGTCAGATTTACTTGTTCTCTGGCAGTCCAGAGCACTTTCAATATTCTTCACCAACACCATAATTCAA
>NW_006408584.1:10910199-10930620 GCF_000296735.1 Chrysochloris asiatica
ACAAGTAAACATCTTTCTGGCATACTCTGCTTTCAGCCAAGATCCAACTGATGCCATCAATGATATCGTGAGTTGCATGTCCTTTTCTGAATTGAGGTTGAGTTTCTGACAGCTCTCTGTGGATGTACTGCTGAAATAGTTTTTGAATCATCTTCAGTAAAATTTTACTTGTGTTTGATATTAATGATATTGATTAATGATTTCCACATTCCACTTGTATCTATATGCATATGTACATTTTTCCTAAAGGAAAGTAGCCACAATTTCATCAAATTTCCTGAGTCTCTTGACCCTCCAAAACAGCTATTGTGTTGATTTGAATAGTTCCTCCTTTCAAACAACTCATCCTGGAAGAGTGAAGGGACAATATTTTTTTGCTTTTAGGATATTATGTTATGAAAGTAATGTGCATTTGCAGGGGAAAAGGTAACAGAACAACAGGGAAGTGTATTTAGTAAAGTGCCCCTTTCACCAATTCCCCAATCCCTCTAGCTAGGAGGCATCTTTGTTAATAGTTATCTATATAGGATCTTAAGACAATCTTTGGAGAAATTATTTTAGCCAGAGAATCAACATCTAACTTCAGACCTACAAGAGTCCCAAGGAAGAAGAAGAAGTTTGATTCTTAGAGGTGGAGAGAAACGGAAAGCAGTAACGGAACTGGGAGGCTTTGGCATTTTTGGAGTTCATACTCTCCTACACTAGACTAAAGACAGGTTAAGTCCAGAGGCATTTTGCAAAATGTCCTTTTTTTTTACCCTTAGCCAGAAGCCACCCAAAACCAATAAAAGCAAAATACCATTTTAACTCACAATTTTTAAAAAGTGTGCGTCTTCAAGGGCGGGTCGTATTTTATTCACAGTGGTATGTTACTAAAAATACAAGGAAACAAATCTTGGCCAAATCAGATTTTTTGCTTTTTTTTTTTTTTAAAAAAAAGCCAAGACGAGATAGTCTGTGTGGTACTGCGGGGTAATGCGCTGGACTGCAAGGACAGTTAGAACGACAAAGTCAGCCATACAACCCCATCAGCGGCTCCTCGGAAACCCTATACAAGGTCACTGTGAGTCGGAATGGACTCTACGGCACTTAACAACAACATACCAGAGTATAAGTACACTTTACTAGTTAGACAATCTAAAACCGTAGTGGTTACGAGTTGGGCTGCGAACCTCAAAGTCAGAAGTTAAAAACTACCAGCCATTTCATGGGAGAAAGATGAGGCTTTCTGCTCCTGTAAAGATTTACAGCCTCAGAAACCCTGTACAGGGTCGCTGTGAGTCGGAACCGACTCCACGGTACCTAACAACAACAACTAACCTGAAGGTAGGTGGTTCAAACCTACCCAATGGTATTTTAGAAGGAAAGCCCTGGCTACCTGCTTCCAATAAGATTACAAAAAGAGATGGAAGATAATTGATTATGCATGACTCTAAAAAAATATTTATGTTTTGTCAGTAAGGCCCTCAGTCAGAGAGTAAATAAATTGCCTGTCAATTCATTCATGAACTTATTTACTAATTATCTCACAAATATTTACTAAGAACCTGCTGTGTGGCTTTTATTTTAAATTTTTTTAGTTGCCATAAAGTTGATTCCAACTCATAGGAACCCCATGTGTTACAGAGTAGAACTGCAGAACTGCTCCATAGTGCTTTTTTAAAGTTTTTATTGTGAATTGAGAGATAGTTTACATGGGAGAACATCAGCTTTATACTGTCATTACACTGCAGTGATTACAATTTCCTCCAGGTAGCATCATTCAACAGTATTTGCTTCCATTCCTTCTGGTTTTTTTGGGGGGGAGGGGACAGAGGGAGGATGCACACAGAAACATTCAGGAATATATAATAATTTAAACAACCAAAGGGCACATTCTGCAAGCCTGCCTCCTGGCAACCAGCACTCAGTTCCTCTCTTTCCATGAGTCCAGAGTCCTCAGCTGCTCCCTCTCTCCATGTCCTCATCTCTGCCTCCATCTCTGGTGTTGCTGCTTCTCTGGATAGGGTCCTGCACTCTGTTTGTGCCCCTCTCCCATGATGGTCCTAGGGTCCTCTGTTTCTAAACTGTAAGATTAACTACTCTCCCATTTTTGTTACAAAACTCCTACCTCTACAGTTGTGACAGTCGCAGTTAGTCATGATAACAATTACTCACTAATTGAATCATAGGAATCTTATCCCCATCTCTTTTCACCAGACCCATCTAGACAAGATGAAAACTATTCAGTGGACACTCTATCTTCCCCCACACACTCTTAAATTAAACTCCCTCTTGAAACCTTGTAAGCCAGTCACTTTAGGTAGCTAGTGTCTAAGTTGCCCATCCCTATCAACCTTGTACACAGAGGGGATCCATAGGGTTTTGAAGTCTTGAATGAGTCTATGATTTGAATTCTTAGATAAACAGTTTTATGAAGGCAAATGTTATCAGGAGCCATCTCCACATTTCTTCATGAACTGGTTAAAGAGGAGCCTGAAGTCCTTGCTCCAGCTAAGTTTGGGGAGATCCTAGTCAGTCCTTCAGAATGACTTCTTCAGAAAATGACTTTACTACTTCTTGTGTCACTTGCAGGCAGGAACCTCACGTCCCTGACATACCAGGCTTGCCCCAATCACTCACAGGCAGATGTGTCACTCCCAGAAGGCCCGAGAATATAATACATTTTATATAACAAATTTTGTACTATACAAGCTAATATTTAAAAATTCTCAAAAGGAAAAGAAAAGCTACCTACGATATCACTGTTGTTAAGTGCTTTCAAGTTGGTTCCTACTCACATAGGGTTTCTGAGGAGTAGCTGGTGGGTTTGAAATGCTGACCTTGTGGTTAGCAGTCCAGTGCTTATCCGACAGCACCATAATATCACTACCCAGAGGTAAGAGTATGTGTCTTTTGATCCAGACTTTGTTTTGTTGATTATACATATGTGCCTGTACTATTTTAAAATATTCCAAAGTTAAAATTGGATTGTATTTTTTAGCATATTTAACCAATTTTAAAATGTTACAGTATTGGCAAAAATATTCCTCTCATAATAAGAATATTGTTGTTGTTAAGTGCTGTGGAGTCAGTTCTGACTCATAGCAACCCTGTATAGGACATCCAAGGAGTGGCTGGTGGGTTTGAAGCACTGACTTTGTGTTTAGCTGTCCAGTGTTTATCTTACAGGATCACATCAGGACTCAATAAATATAAGTGGGCTTCAAACAGTTCATGGAAAAAAATTCTATTATCTTTTAGTTCTACTTTTCCATGAACTTTTTAAAGCTCCCTTAATATGCTTCTACTATACCATCTTAGTCATTTTTATTTGTTCCACAGTATTCCATTGTGCAAAATATGAAAGTGAATCACAATTCTTCTACCTCTCTCTATGGATTTTTTACGTCTGTATTTTTCTATGTGACTTCAAGAAGTTATTAACTTTTTCTCTTTCAACTGGTTTTAAAACTCAATGTAACTCATGAGCCATTAAGTAGAATGAACTCTGTTACCTCCCCCCTTATTTTATTACCAATATCATCACTGCTGGAGTCCTGGTATTGAGTTGTGCGTTAATGTGCTGGACTGTACAGTTGGTTTGAACTGCAAGGTTGGCAGTGGTTCAAGCTCATCAGTTCCTCCTCCGAAACCCATACAGGGTTGCTATGGGTTGGAACTGGCTCAATGGCACTTAAAACAACATCAGGAACACGTGATCTCCCAGTTATGTTACCGACTTCTCTTGGGATGATATGACTTCAGACTTCAATTGTTAACTGGGTCTTCTCCCTACCAGTGGAGTCGGTTCCGACTCATAGAGACCCAGTACAGGGTTTCCAAGGCTGTAAACCTTTACAGGAGCAGAAAGCCTCATCTTTCTCCCTCAGATCAGCTGGTAGTTTTGAACTGATGACCTGAAGGTTTGCAGCCTTATTCATAACCACTATGCTGCCAGAGCTCCTTATACACATATAAAACTTAGAACTGTTACATCCTTAACCTGTGGTGAGATCTGGGGTTGAGGAGGGAAAGAATTTTATCCCTGGATCAAATATGGGAAGCTATGGAGGTTTTGTGTGGCACTATAGAATAAGCATAGGGCTACTAAGCATAGGCCAGTGGTTCAAACCCACCAGTTGCTCCTCAGAAACCCTATACAGGGTGTCTATGAGTTGGAACTGACTCAACGGCACTTAACAACACCAACAACCTGGAAGATTCCTGAAGAATTCCTAAGAAGTCACTGCCTTCTAGAGTAGGGTCAAAGGGTAAAGCTCCAAGTTCCTAACTATAGTTCATGGCTCATTATTTTTGTCTAACTCTGAAAGTCTTTGAGTTCATTAGCATGAAAAATGGATTTTCACTGGATTTATTCAATAATCCAAACTTGTATTTGTAGAGAAGATAAGGGTCAGATGATGCACAGTTTGTTCTAGCCAACTCACAGATTTGGAAGCAGTAAAGAAGGCAAGGGCAAGGACTGTGATTCATTTTCATACTTTGGACAAACAACACAGTTCCTTATGCTGCATATTCACATGCACGGTTAGCATTTGAAAGCATACAGGGCTCCCCTTGTTAAAACAGAATCCCACTGGTAAGCTAATCAATTCACAAGTCAGCTAACTAATTCCATGCTAACAGCTTAAATGTAAAGTTAATGAAACACAGTTAGGGCCTCATTATGTTTCATTTGTTACAACTTTCTTTTTTTTTAAAAAAAAAAAAGGTGAGAAGAAAAGAGTGTGGACTTCGTTAAATGGAAAATGTCTGGGACATTGTCCTGGACTGGAATGCATCCATGGTCTGAAGCATTCCTCAGAAGAGCCTTCCTGCCAAGTCTAAGGGAAGCTGCTTCTTGAAGGCAGGAAAGAAACCCCCACAGGTGTCCTGTGACCAGCCTGACCAGAGCTCATAAGGCGGCATTGTTTGCTGCTTTGCAAGGTCTGTTCGAGACGGGGAACAATATGTTCACATAGACTACTGTGCACTTCACAGCTTCACACTATTCTGTTAGAAAACTCACACGTGACACATTTATAAGTAAGGGGCAGGTAGAGAATCCCTATAAATCCTCTTTTCTTTCCCTGACTTTTGGTTGACAGCAATAGTTTATTTTCCCTAGGTGAATGCCACTGTGTGTAAACTCCTGTTTTGTCATGGACCCAAATTCCTTGTATCAATAGCTCTGCACTGATGGTTCCTCAGTTTTGTTCTTCAGTGCCAGCTCAAGTGACCCTCTACCTTCACAGCCTCTCCACTGGCTGTTTTCACCAACACATCAAAGAAGCATGTATAAATGTTGTCTCATTTTTCCCATAATGCAACTCCCCCACTTGACTTCCTTACACTTTCAGTGGCACCAGATGCTGAAACCAGTCGATACCTTTTACACCTTTTATTTACTCACTACTTATTTATGATAAAGTTTAGTCATTGTGCTGAAGGTAGTGGGCACTGCAGTTTCTTGTTATGACATGACTGGGGTTGCTGGGTGGTGCAAAGGGCTAATGCCTTCACTGCTAACCGAAAGACTGGAGGTTGGAGTCCAACCTTATCCTATAGTGCCACACCAGGACTCCAAAGTTTAAGTGGCACCCTAAATCCACTTTGAATCTTGACTTAAATTCAGCCTTCAGTGAGTTCTGTCTGATAATTAATTGACAAGGCTCTGCCTTCAAGGAGCTTGCATTTGAAAGTAGATTACTATAACAGGACTCTGGGAGGGGCAGTTTCTCCCTCAGGGACTTGTTTGGGTGTGCCTTTCATGGAACTGGGGTATCAGAGCTACATGGTCATGAGTCATGTCCCAATCAAGGTGGAAGAAAGGTCCCAGAACCAATCCTGTAACCTTTTCTAGTATGCAGTAGTGTACATATGCCAATCATGGGCCCTTTCTGGCTTCAGTAGTCTTTTCTGCTACTGTGAAGAGCTGATCTGCCATCAATCATAATGTTGTCATGAATTTCTTTTGTTTTCCATCTTCTATAATTATCCACATTTTTGGACACCATTGTTACCTCATGCTGATGGTCTCCCTCATCTAGATGATTTATCTTTGTTTTGTTTAAGATTTAATAAAGGAGTCTCCATTAAATAAATTTGAATTTGGGGTCTTTTCCCCCTAAAACAAGCCTTATAGCAGTCCTATCAGGAATCTAATGTCATCTCCATGTTACAGATGAAGGAGCAGAGGCATAGGCAGTATAATCACTCTGTCCTGGCTAGCCTACTTTCCTTATTTCACTGAAACTATTACTTATTTTTTCAGTCCTTTGTTCATGCAGAAATAAATATATTCATTCTTTCTAACCTTTGTTCATGCTTTTCTTGGTCTCATCAGTTCTTCCTAATGATGCTTTTCTCTCAATCCATGTTTGTAAATATGTGTTGGTCTCCAGGTCTCATCTAACGTCACACTTCCTCCTGAATTCCAGATGGTTCTAGTTCACAACTATCCTTTCATACACTTAGCCCTGCACTTGTGAACTGTGCTGTGCTTATGGTATAGCTTTGCAGTATTCTTTCACTGTCTTATTTTACCAAATATATTATAAACTCTCAGAGGGTAGATGCCACATCCTAGAAAGAGCTTGTATTTTCTCCTACTGGTAGTGTAGTGGTTACAAATCGGGCTGCTAACCTCAAGGTCAGCAGTTCAAAACTACCAGCTGCTCTGTAGGAGAAAGATGAGGCTCTGCTCCTTAAAGATTTACAGCTTCGGAAACCTTATGCAGGGTTGCTATGAGTTGGAACGGACTCTACATGCATATAACCACCACTACTGAGTAAAAGGTGTCCTGGTATCATGCTGTACTATAAGCACTGGACTGCTAACCTAAAGGTCGGTGGTTCATGTGCACCAGCTGCTTATTGGAAACCCTGTACAGGGTCACTGTGAACTGACTTGATGGCACTTAACAACAAATCAAATCAAAATGAGAAATATTGCCATTATCCAAGGAAAAGGAGGAAGAAAAATCACCTAAAGGTATCTTTTGCTTTTCGTAGCAGTTCTGGTGTGGCACTGTGGGTTAATGTGCCAGACTGCAAAGCCGTTTGAACTGCAAGCTCGGTGATTCAAGCTCACCAGTCACTCCCTGAAAACCCTATACAGAGTCGCTATGTGTCAGAACCGACTCGACAACACTTAACAACAACAACAACAACAACAGGCATATTAAAATAAGCAGGACTCCTGGTGTGGCTCTGTGAGTTAATGCGCTGGACTGCAAAGCTTGTTTGAACAAGAAAGTTGGTGGCTCAAGCTCACCAGCTGCTCCTTGGAAACCCTATACAGGGTCCCAGTGGGTTGGAACCAACTTGATGGCACTTAACAACAATGCATATATAAGATTAAGCCAAAAAGCATGGCTGCAAAGTCATAGATATATTTATCAAGCAAAAATATCAAAATGTATAGACATTGTTTCTTGGCATATCTTCTATCTAGGTCTATACACTTCTGAAGGTGTGTTTTCCATTTTTCTAACCCTTCCCTAACGAATTCTGTACTTTTCAATTCACACCAAGTCAAAATGATAGTTTTGTTATTCTCAGGGGATTCAAATCATATTACTTTTGAATTCTTCTTTGAGTTGTGAGAAAAAAAGAAGCCTAAAGGGGCAAGATGAGGGTTGTAGGTTGATGGGGTATGGGTTCCTAATGAAAATCTCATAAGACAGCCCTTGCTACTCTTGAAGAATGAGCAGATGCATTGCTGTGATATACTTGTCGAAAATTTCCTGGCCTTTTCCTTACCAGTGCAGTTTTCAGTTTTCTCAGAACTTCTTCATAATAAGCTCTCTGTGATCATCCTCTGTCCTGTGAGAAAATCTATCAAGATTATCCCTTTAAGAGTCCAAAAAAATCGTTGCCATAACCTTCTGAGCTGACCTCTCTGCCCTGAATCCTTGAATTGAACTTGTCCAAAAGATCCCCTCAGAAGTCACTCTTCACTAGATCTTTTGTTTTTGAAGGCAGCCTAACAAGACTAAGACACGTGTGTCAGTGAGATAAGTTGACTGCCGCCATCCACTGATCACAGAGGCAATCTAAAACATGCTTTGTTTGAAATAAGCCCATGAATGTATAAACTGGGACACTAGTAGCGATACTTTTTTACTTACTCTTATACAAATTTTCTCTGTTCATCGGAACAATTATCACACATACTTGTGGAAAGAGACGCTGTTTTATTCTTTTCCTTAGACCAGAGGTTAGCAAATTACAACCCAGAGGCCACATCCAGTCGGCTGCATGTTTTCATAAATAAAATTTTATTGACACAAAACCATGTCCATTCATTGTCTATCACTGCTTTCACTCTATATGGGTGGATTTAGTAATTGTGATAGAGACCATTGTTGCTGTTGTTAAGTGCCATTGGGTCGATTCCAATCCATAGTGACCCTGTATATGGTTTCCGAGGAGCAGCTTGGAGAGCTTGAATCGCTGACATTGTAGTTCAAATGGCTTTGCAGTCTGGCACATTAACCCACAGAAAAACCTAGGATGTTCAGGGCAAACTTCCTTCCAAGACTAAAACTCAATGGGAATACAGGAGCATACATGTGCTCTGATTGGTGACCATGTTCATCACCAATAAGGGGAAGTGAGGGAAAAACAGCAATGAAGCGGTGAGCTAAGCCCTACAACGTTCAACATAGACTCTTGTGAACCCAGGTGGAGACCTGGTTGGCCAATAGTGTGGCAAGACCTGGGGACTCTTGCGCCCAGAGTCACTGACATAGTCACAGAGGACTAGAGTGGAGAGTGAAGTGTCCAACTGATAAGAAGAGAGAGCATATGCACAAGAACACCCACACTTGCAGATAATACCCACTTGACCTGGCTTCAATGACTGGATGATCAGAGCTCAACTAGAAGAAGAAAGAAGAGGAAAAAAAGAGAAATCTGATACAATTTGATGAACTTGACTTACACCTGTAGATGCAGTAGCTCAAAAGAGGGAAGAAATCTTCACAGTGAGGATCATTCCCACCCCCTCCATACACAGAATAGACAGGGATAGGCAACTAGGACATTGGCTACCCAAAATGGGGGGAGGGGAGGCTACAAAGGCAAGAAGTGACTGGCTTACAAGCTTTCAAGAGGGAACCTAGATCCAGAGGGCATGGAGGAACGTAGAATCTCCACTGAGTAGTATCCAATCTGTCTGAGTGGAGCTGATGAAAGGAAATGGGGATAGGTCTCTTGTGATACAATAGTGAATGATTGTTATCAGGACTGACTGTGAGGGTTGGAAATGTAAAGGTAGATGTTTTGTAGCAAAAGGAGGGGAGTGATTGACTTTGCAGTCTAGGAGCTGGGGTCCCTGGAACCATCAAGGGAGAAGAGTGGAGAGCGGGAACCCTATCCAGAGAAGCAGTGACACCAGAGATGCAGGCAGAGACGATGATGTGGAGAGATAGAGCAACTGGGGACTTTAGACCCAGAGAGGGAGAGGGGCTGTGTGCTGATGACTGGGGGTGGTGGGGTGCGGGAGTAGTGGGCAGGCTTGTAGTGTATACCCTTTGGTTGGTTGATAATGCATGGAAGGGATTATAACCATGGCAATGAAATGCTATACGGTACGATGAATGTAAAGCTAATGTTCTCCCATGTAAATTATCACATAACTCACAATAAAACATTTAAAAAAACAAAAAACAAAAACCTAGGGTGTTTGCTATTTTTAAAAGTGTGCTGATAGTTGCTTTAAAGAGTAGATGTAGTATACGCATAGGAAACACTTTGCCAGTTGTGTTTAGTTTAATCTGAGCTATTTTCCTACTTATTGTCGTGATACAACTGTGTATTTGTCTTTTCCTTTTTCAAATTAAGCATCGACCTACAACTTGAATTCAGAATCAGAGTAAACATACAATGTGTTCTGCATCACAACAAAGCTACAAATTCATTCAAAAAGAGTTGGCCAAGGTAGTGGGAATTAGAAAGTCTCTTTTTTGTAGATTTGCTATTTCACCTTAGTGTTCCTCTGTAGTCAACACCTTTGAATGTTTCTCAGTTGCGTGACAGCATTGTGTTTCAGCCTTTGGTAACAGTCTGGTCAAGTCAGTTTATTGTTACCTAGATTTTCCATGCCCGTGGAGGCAAGAAGAGACATGGGTAAGAAAATCAGATAATCCTCAAGCATTTACACCTGTCTTACAGAGGCAGGTAGCGACAGTATTGAGTTCTGATGAATGCCAGGGTTTTCTGTCAAAATAATGAAAGGAAGAGAGGCCTTCTCACTACTCATAAACAATGAGCCAAAGCAGCCAGTTGATGAATTAAGTTTTCATCACTTATTTCCAATAGAGAGATGGAATGACTTTATGCTTTTATTTTAACTTCTTTGGTCCAGTCTAGTTCTCAGCTTCTGGGAATCAAGACTGGGACTAGATTTTCTTCCTTGCTTCTCATGGTTTAGTGAGCAATCCTCCTAAGATGATCTTAACAGTCCACAGGGTTCTAACTCTGACTAACAGCCCAGTGGTCTGACTAACATCCCAACATAGAGGAAACCTGCCTGCTGACAGGTTCCTCTATGTTGACAGCTGCTCAACTCCCTCAAATCTCCAAACAGCATTTGCTCCTGCCCTCCCTGTCATCATGTCACCACAATGTGCTGTGATGGGTCTCCCAGACACTACCTTTGGACTACATTATGCTACAGTTAGCCTGCCCACCACACCAGCTATGCACTTGCAACTGTATTTCTCCATCCTGGCCAGGCCTGGTCTGCTTTGTTCCACTGCACTAAACTGGGCTCTGTCCAGTTTTTATTTGAAACTGGACAACATGAAGGAAAGTCTTGATAAATAGCATACTGTTCAACATCATACCCAGAGTAGAATTGTGCTCTATGGGGTTTTCAAAGGTTGATTTTTCAGTAGTGGACAGCCAGGGCTTTCTTCTGAGGTACTGGCTGGACTTGTGCCTCCAACCTTTCGGTTAGCAGCTGAGCATGTTACCATCTGCATCACCCAGGGACTCCTTTCATAACTGTAGGCCTCAGATAATGGGTAGGATAAAAGCATGCTGGGAATAAGAATTTTACTTTATGGTACAATGAAAACCAAATAAGTCACAAAATTGATGTATGTGTATGAGTATTCCAGAATCTGTAAATTAGATCAAAGGGTGTATACATTATCTCAGATACACAATTTAACTTTAAAAAATGTTTTCTGTTCAGTGTTCTTTATATTGGGGAATTAGAAATTACCGATTTCCAATTTAAGATTTGGAATAAAATATTGGAAAAGTTTTTTTTTTTTTTTTTTAAAGGCTATAGGATTCTTTTCTTTCTATACAGCAAGAAAGGTACTGGTGCTCGTTAAATTGAAAGGTAATTTTGCATAAGAGGTACACTGCAATACATATATGATTTCTTATGGTGTTGTTAAGTACCTTCGAGTTAATTCCATCAGGTTCATAACAACCCTGTATAGGACATCAGAGGAGCAGCTGGTGAGTTTGAATTACTGACCTGTGGTTAGTAGTCCAGTGCTTATCCTATAGCGTCATACCAGGCAGCCCTCCATGACTTCTTATACGTCAACTAAAATGCAATCAACAATCCAGGAGGTAATTTCGGAAGAAGAAATATATTCTGATACCTGGTGTTTAACTCTCTTTAAATAAATGAAAAACTTCATGTGGTCCCCATTGTTTATGTTCAATCATGTCATAATCTAACAAGTGTTGATAATGTTTATGATGAAAACTATAACATTAATATTTATTTTTTGCAATTGGCTAAAGGTAGGGACTCTGGAACCAGGTAGCTTGAATTCCAATCGGGCCTCCTCCGTCTACTAGTTGTGTGACCTTGAACAAGTTGATTAATCTCTTTGGACTCAATTTTCTCATCTGTAAAGTGACAATAATAACACTATTTCCCTTATAGTAAGTGAAGAATAAATAAGTCTATATTTATGAGGTATTTAGAACATGTCTGGCACATAATATGATGGCTTGTTAAATCAGTATTTATTGAGTACCTACTATGTGCTATTCACTAGGAGTATAATCATAAATAAAGATAGCTCTGTACTGAAGGGATTCAAAAGCAGATACATCATAGTTACCAGCCACAGTTAAGAGCAAAGACACAAGTTTAAACTATGACATGATTTTTAAAACATCTTCCCAGTCCTATAAATGGGCCAAATTCATTCTACACACAAATTATCTGCAGGACTTCATCCATCTGTCTTGAACTGTAAGCAAATTAACAATTTGGACCATTTCCTTAGAGATTAGGATGTTCTTTTGGAGATGACTTGGTGACCCATGTCTGCTAAAACCTGTCCAGCAAAAGCCTAAATTGATGCTTCCCACTGTTAAGACTTTATGAGTCAGAAACAGAAAAATCCTAGCAATCACTCTCTTATAAAGCACCGACTATAACATTTGAAGATATCTCTTAAGAAAAAAGACAAAGAAAAGATACAAGGAAGATGCATGGAGGGGATTGTAACCATGACAATGTAATGATATACAATATGATGAATGTAAAGTGAATGTTCTCCCATGTAAATTATCACATAATTCATAATAAAACAGTTTTTTAAAAAAAGATACAAGGAAGGAAGTGTTCTCTTGATTTTGGTTCTTTTGCTCATTTCCTTCTCCTTTTCCTCATTTTGTTCTCTCATGAACACTTACAAGTTCATCCATGAAAGAGAAAAGTGGACACCAACGGACAGTGTGAGGTTGAGGTGAGTCTGGTATCGTCTCTGGTTTGGATCTAATATGGGTAATTTTGGACTGATTATAAGATTATTCATATGCCACTGGCAGAGGTATTTTCTTCTCCCCACACCAGCTGGAGCAGGCCTGGTGATTCAAGAGTAGGTGAGGGAGCTAAGAAGTGAAGCTAATTAGACAGTGTTGAATGAGGAGGGTGGTAAGAGTTCCAGGCCGTGTAAAGTACAATAGTCTATACTAACCTAAAGCGTAAACATCAGGCAAGGAAATCCTTGATCTCTAAGGAAATCAATTTCTGCTAACTTGGATTAGAGGAAGTATTTTCTGAATATACCAAAACCAGAAAACGATGTGTGTCTTTGTGATAAACAATCTCAACCTTTAGCCTTGGATTTGTCATCTATAAAGTGGGTATGGTTGCCTTGAGGATCTCCAGAGTTCCTACTACCACAGATAGTCTCTAAGTCTATAATGAAAACCCATAGGAATCCACTGTGCTTATCTCACCCTTGTGTCCTTCCTAATCACTTATTTATCTTGCGGCAGTGACTTCATTACAGCCCAAGGTGGCAGAGAGGACGGTCAGGCTGGCAGGTGGAGCAATACAGTGTTCCCTAAGCCACATTGTGGCAGGAATGACGGCTTCCCCTAGGAGTTCATTCACGTCACACTGAGACGTACTCAGCAGTCATGTGTTAGCTCTTTAGGAAGGTCAAACTGCTGCTTGGCCTGTCTCTTCCCACCCTCAAGATACAAGGAAGATGCATGGAGGGATTGTAACCATGACAATGTAATGATATCTATCAGGCCCTGTCTTAGTTATGTAGTACTGCTGTAAGAGAAATACAAGTGGATTGCTCTAACACACAGAAATTTATTCTCTCAGAGTTTACTAGACTAGAAATCCAAATTTCAAGTGCTGACTCTAGGGGAAGGCTTTCTATCTTTGTCAGCACTGAAGAAAGCCCTTGTTTCCTTTCAGCATCTGTAGGCCCAACGTTCCTTAGGATATAGCCATAGGAGATCTCTGTGTGCCTTGACATCAATTTTCCCTGGAACTAGGAGCTTCACAGTGCAGAGACTCCAGGTCCAAAGGACCTACTGCACTCCCAGTTCTTTGTGGGTGGTATTAGGTCCTCCCTTTCTGTTTGATTCTCTCTTCTCTCACTTTTTAAAACAGTGTTTATGGTCTCTTCTTATCTCTTGTAAGGTAAACAATTTTACAGGCCACACCCCTGGGAAATTACCTTACCTTGGATCAGGATTGTGATGAGATTAGGGATAGTGCAGCCCATCCTTAATCTTCTTATTGGTTTGTCACATCAGATCACATCAAGGAAACCATCACATAAGTGCCACATTACATCACTACATAACTGCCAAACCACTACGAATCATGACTCAGCCAAGTTGATACATATTTTGAGGAGACGCAACTGAATCTATGACAGGTTCTCTATCTATGTGAGATTGTGGAGGTTGCGTGTGCATATGTGTATGTCTCTTTGATTCCAAGGACCCTCAGCTAGTGCCAAAGTTAAAATGAAGGAAAAAGTTGTTACTGCTGATTGGCTATTAAGTACACTGTGGTTAGATTAGCTGGAACTTAGTGCTGCTTTTGTCATTGTTAGATACTTGCTGTCCAGATGGTTCTGAGTCATAACAACCCTATGTACAACAGAATGAAACACCATCCTCACAATCGCTGCTAGGTTTGAGCCTGCTGTTGTAGCCACTGGGCCAGTCCAGCCCCTTGGGGGTCTTCCTCTTTTTCACTGACCCTCTACTTTACCAAGCATGATGTCCTTTTCCAAGGACTGGTCCCTCCTGAAAACATGTTCAAAGTATGTGACACAAAAGAGCATTCTGGCTATACTTCTTCCAACACATATTTGTTCAGTCTCTGGCAGTCCATGATATCAGTCTTCCTTATTCATTGTCCAGTTTCTACACGCCTAGGAGGTGGTTGAAAATACCATGGCTCAGGAGTCCTGGTGTGGTGCTGTGGGTTAATACGCCAGACTGCAAAGCCGTTTGAACTGCAAGGTTGGTGGTTCAAGCTCACCAGCTGCTCCTTGGAAACCCTATATAGGGTCACTATGGGTCAGAATCCACTAGACTGCACTTAATAGCAACAATGGGTCAGGTGCATCTTAAGTGATATATTTGTTTTTAACTGTTTAAAAAGGCCTTTTGTAGCAGATTTTCCCAGTACAATATGTCACTTGATTTCTTGATTGCTGCTTCCATGGGTGTTGATTGTGGATCCAAGTAAAGTGAAATTCTTGATATCTCCATCCCTCTTTCTGTTTATCATAATGTTGCTTATTGGTTTAGTTCTGAGGACTTCTGCTTTCTTTATGTTGATGTGTAATTCATACTGAAGGCTGTAGTCTCTGATCTTAATTGGTAAAGTCTTCAAGTCCTCTTTGTTTTTAGTAAGCAAGGCTGTGTTATTTGCATATTATATGTTGTTAGTGAGTCTTCATCCATTTCTGATGTTGTGTTGTTCTTAGTATAGTCCAGCTGCTTCTAATTATTTGTTTACCATACAGATTGAATACATATGATGAAAAGATGCTACCCTGACACATACTTTTCCTAATTTTAAATTTCACAGAAACCCCTTGTTCTGCTTGAACAACAACCCTTTGTTGCCTCTTGATCTATGTGTTTCTTCTATGCCAACTTAAGTGTTCTGAAATTCCCATTCTTTGCAACATTATCCAGAGCCTGCATATCCAGTGAAACACAGGTAAACGTCTGTGTTGGGCAATATTTTGTCCATAGATCTTTTAGTATTGTGACTTAGGGCCTGAATTGTTTCTTTAGTTCTTTTAAATTGAATAACGCTGAGTTGGACTCCTGGTGTGGCACTATAGGATCAGCACTGGACTGTGAACCACAAGGCTGGCAGTTCAAACCCACCAGTTGCTCCTTAGAAGCCCTATACAGGTTTGCTGTGAGTTGGAACCAACTCAATGGCATTTAACAACTACAACGATGATGAGTTACTTTCCTTTTGGTGTTCTAACGCCACTACTCTGCACATGTATTATTATACTTTACTTTGTCTTCTCAAGCCAGCCATTGAAAGCTTGTGTTCAGCTCTTTGACATCATCAATTCTTCCCTTCTCTTTAGTCACTCTGTTCAAGAACAAGTTTCAGAGTCTTTTCTGACATCCATTTTGACCTTTTCTCTCTTTCCTGTCTTTTTAAAAAAGTATTTTATTGTGAATTATATGATAGCTTACATGGGAGAACATTAGTTTTACATTCATCCTATTGTATATTATTTCATTGCCATGGTCTTTCCTGTCTTTTTAATGACATTTTTATTATTATTTTTCCTTTCTTCCAAGGAGCTTGGTGGTGCTTTTTTCTGACTGAGGATATTGAATTCTTAGGAATACATTTAACAAAAGATGTACAAAGCCTGTAAACTGAAAACTACAAACATAGCTGAGAGCGATTGTTGTTGTTATTGTTAGGTGACATCAAGTCGATACCAACTCACAGCAACCCTATGTACAACAGAACAAAACACTGCCTGTTCGTGTGCTAACCTCACAATTGTTGCCACACTTGAACCCATTGATGCTGCCACTTTGCCAATCCATCTCCCTGGGGGTCAATTAGAGGAGGCTGAAATTAATGGAGCTGAGAATGATTAGAGGAGACCTAAATTAATGGAGTGACTGTGTCTAGGATTCCCAAGGACTGGCTGGTTAGTTTGAACCGTCAACCTTGCACTCCAGTATATTATCCTGCAGCGCCACACCAGGACTCCAAATAAATGAAGAGATAGATCTTGTTTATGCATTAGAAAACTCAATGCTTTTAAGATGTCATTTCTCCCCAAACTGACCTAAATATTCAACACAATCTCACTTCAAATCCCAGAGACTTTTTGGTAAAAATTTACAAGCATATTCTAAAATCCATATGGAAATGCAAAGTATTTGGAATAGCTAAAACAGCATTGAAATAAACTTACAAATTGATAAATTAGATTTCATCACGGTTAAAAATGGTTGCTCTTCATCAATATTAAAACTATCTACTCTCTCACTGTTCAGAGAATTAAAAGACAATCCACAGTCTAGCAGAAAATCTTTGAAAAGCTCATGTCTGATAAAGGACTTGTATCTAGAATATATAAAGTTCTCTCAAAACTCAATAATAAGAAAATAAACAATCCATTTAAAAAAATGAGCAAAAGACTGTGAAAGGGGTCACATAAGAAGGTCTCAGACAGAGTGACAGAAAATGGTATGGTGCTGTGGAATAAGCACTGGACCACAAGGTCAGTTAAAACTGCAAGGTTGATGTTTCAAACTCACCAGTTGCTTCTCCAAAATCCTCTACAGGGACACTACAAGTTATAACTGACTCAACGGCACATAACAAGAATAACAGTAAAGTTGAGAAGTATGGGAAGAAAGATGGAATAGCTCAAATAACTGACCTTGTGGTTACCAGCCCAATGCTATCTTGCGGTGCCATAGCACTCCCCATTTGTTGTTGTTGTTGTCAGGTGCCATCGAGTCGGAACCGACTCATAGCGACCCCATGCACAGCAGAACGAAACAATGTTCGATCCTGGGCCAACCTCACTACCGCTGCCACACTTGAGTCCATCAATGATGCCACCTGGCTGATCCATCTCATTGGGGGTCTTCCTCTTTTTCTCTGACCCTCCACCCTACCCAGCATGACATCCTTCTCCAATGACTGTTTCCTCCAGACAATATGTCCAAAGTAGGAGAGACGAAGCTTAGCCATCCTGGCCTCCAAGGAGCACTCTGGCTGCACTTCCTCCAAAACAGATCTATTGGTTCTTTTGGCAGTCCATGGCACCCTCAGTACTCTCCTCCAACACCACAACTCAAAGGCATCAATTCTTCTACGATCCTCCTTATTCACTGTCCAGCTTTCGCATCCATATGAGGCTATTGAAAACATAATGGCCTGGGTCAGGCGCACCCCGCCATTAGTCATTAGAAATTAAAGTTACAATGAAATACCACTGCACTTCGCTTTAAACCCACTGCCAGCAAAAATCATCGGTATGGGTTACATACACCTTAATGTGTAAAAAAAAAAAAAAACCTCACCACAGGACTAATAAATAACATCAAGATAAACCAAGAAAAGATTGAAAAGGTCAAAGACTTCATTTTGGATCACGATCAACAGTCATGGGAGCAGCAGTCAAGAAGTTATTTGATGTAAAGGTAGGTGTTTTGTAACAAAAGGAGGGGAATGATTGATTTTGCAGTCCAGGAGCGGTGGACCCTGGGACCATCAATGGAGAAGAGCAGAGTGCAGGACCCTATCCAGAGAAGCAGTGATGCCAGAGATGGAAGCAGATACGATGATGTGGAGAGACAGAGTGGCTGGGGACTCTAGACTTGAGGGACAGGAGCTATGTGCTAGCAGCCGGGGGCAGGCTTCTGGGGTGTACCCCTTGGTTGTTTGATGATGCATGGAGGGTATTGTAATCATTGCAATGAAACTAAATACAATAGGATGAGTGTAAAGCTGATGTTCTCCCTTGTAAACTATCACTTAATTCACAATAATAATAAAAAAAGAAGTCGTTTGAATTAGGCAAATCTGTTGTACACAACCTCTTTAAAGTGTTCAAGAGCAAAGATTTCAGTTTGAGGACTAAGATGTACCTGACCCAAGCCAGGGTATTTTCAATAGCCTCGTAGCATGTGAAAGTTGAACAGTGAATAAGGAACACCTTAGAAGAATTGATACATTTGAATTATGGTGTTGGAGACAAAAATTAAAAGTGCCACAGACTGTCCGGAGAATAAAGAAATCTGTCCTGGAAGAATGTCTTGTCCAGAATGTTCCTTAGCAGCCAGAATGGCAAGACTTCATCTCTGGTACTTTGAATAAGTTATTAGGAGAAACCAGTCCTTGGAGAAGAACGTCATGAGTGGTAAAGTGGAGGGTCAGTGAAAAATAGGAAGACCCCCAAGGAGATGAATTGGCACAGTGGCTGCAGCAGTGGACTCAAATGTCACAATTGTATGGATGGTACAGGATTGAGCAGTGTTTCGTTCTGTTGTGCATAGAGTCATTATGAGTTGGAACTGACTTGATGGTACCTAACAAGAAAACAGGAGCTCTGGTAGCATAGTGGTTACAAGTTGAGCTGCTAACCTCAAGTTCAGCAGTTTGAAACTACCAGTCATGGAATAAGGCTTTCTGCTTCCATAAAGATTTACAGCCTCAGAAACCCTATACAGGGTAGCTATGAGTAGAAACTGACTCTATGGCACATAACCACCACCCCCACCAACAAGAAAATGCAAATGAATGTACAGTGATAGAAAGCCAATCAGTGGAAGCAGGGAGCTAGGGCACAGGATTAAAAGGGGCAGGAAGAAACTTTTGAGGATAGTGGATACATTTGCTATCTTGATTGTGGTGATGTTTCTAGGGATATATACATATATGGGAAACCATCAAATTGTCCATGTTGAATATGATTGGTTTCTTGTTTATTAATTATACTTCAATAAAGTTGTTAAAATTATCTTCAACGAAGAAAACTTGCAAAGATTCAAATTAGAATAATTCTAAATTGGGAGTGGGACAGTAAGAAGAGGGCTGTGGTTGGAATGGGTCACATGGAAGAGTCTTCTGGACTGAGTAGAAAAAGTTTTATTTCTTGACTTGGTGGTAGTTACCAGGGTGATTGTTTGATAATAATTTATTAAGCCATACATTTGTTTTGCGTGATTCTCTGTATCATTTTACAATAAAATAAACTTTTCAAAAACAATCCTAAAAAAAAAAAAAAAAGGTAAGAAAACAGTAATTTGAAAGGAAGTGACACATAAATGTAACTCAGCTAGTGAGAGGCACATTCCAACTCTTATTCCCAGGACTGTATGATACTGAGGAAAAGGAAATTGAAATGATATGTGGCTATATTGAAAATGAAGTTAAATGGACTTGTTAAATGTGTGGAACATTTAATGAACATTTCCTAAATGTTTGAGGGGAAACTAACAAAATGCTATCTGAAGTTGGGTGTGACCTTTCAGATTAGAGTGGGGGAACAGGCATTGAGAAGGGTGGGGAGGTCGGGTGGAGCACAGAATATGCTACTGAGGCAAAGGAACAGATATTAATAAGAAATGCAAAAGACAAAAATCCAGCATTTATTGTTGTTGTTGTTGTTAAGTGCTGTAGAATCTATTCCAATCCATAGCAACCATGTATAGGATTTTCAAGGAGCAGCTGGTGAGCTTGAACCGCTGACCTTGCAGTGCAAATGGCTTTGCAGTCTGGTGCATTAACCCACAGTGCGACTTTGTTGTTAGGTACCATCAAAATGGTTCTGACACATAGAGATGATGTATATACAGGGTTTCCTAGGAGCAACTGATAGATTTGAACCGCTGACCTTTCGGTTAGCACTCCAGTGCTTGTCCTATAGCAACCATACCTGGGCTTCTTGACATTTCCTTAATGGAATAAATTTATAATGTGGCAGTGTATGATAATGGTTTAAATTGCTTCGGTTCATAGCTTTACTACTTTGACATAGTATTTGCCTGCCATCTACTTGTTTCCTCATTTGTAATGTGATGACAATGATATAAGATGCAAGAATTAGGTAAAACTTATAGAACACTTTGAAATAGTAACATGTTAGCTATTATTATTACTGAATTTTTTTTTTTTTT
>NW_006408584.1:10930720-10977477 GCF_000296735.1 Chrysochloris asiatica
TGTATGAGAATACTTTTTTTTTTTTTCCCTCTTCTTTTTACTTCTGGTTGAGCTCTGATCATCCAGTCACTGAAGCCAGAATAAGTGGGTATTATTACTGAATTTTTAAATGTACAAACTTTGGTAGTTAAAATACATGACTAAGGTTTAAAAAACAAAACCTATCTCATCTATTCTTACAATGTTTCATAATAAAAGTTGGCTAGAAATTTCTGCCAGGGAATCCATTAAAAGTATGTTTCCATTTGGGGCTTTTTCAGACACAAAGACTCTGATAGGCCGTGGGCAGGCTGAGATGTTTGCATCACATACAGCTTTACAAATGGTTATTCACTTTGAGGCAACAATTTCTAGTTTCTAAACCATACTATTTTCATTTGTTACTATTATTTTCAAAGGATCCTCTTACATTCTAAACTCTTAGGATTAGCATAGAAAGACAAACCACCATGGAGCTGTCAGGAGATGAACTACCTCATTTAGAAACAATGACTATTAAGAAGTAATTCTTTTTCTTGTTAAGTAAGTGACCTTGAGTGGGTTCCAACTCATAGCAACTCTGTATGGTGTTTCCCAGGAGTGGCTGGTGGGTTTGAACAAATGAGCTTATGGTCAGCAGTCTAGTATTTATCCTACAACACCACACCAGGAAGCTCATTAAAACTGCAGCAAATCAGGGATTCTCACACAAGAGCAGCAGTCTCCAACCAAAGAGGTTATTCTTCCACTTTTCCTTCTTCATTCCTCCCCTCTTCCCCCTCTGCATTATCTCCTCCTCCTTCCCTCCCTTTGTCCTTCCTTTCTTCCTATTTTTCATCCACCATTCCTTGCTTCTTCCTTCATTCTCTTCATATGGTGTTCATTACTCTTTTTCAGAAAATTAATTATGATTCATTCCTTCAGTACATTTATTGATCATCTACTAGTAATGCGTCAGACTGCAAAGTGGTTTGAACTGCAAGGTCGGTGGTTCAAGCTAACCAGCTGCTCCTTGGAAATTCTATACGGGGTCGCTATGGGTCAGAATCTACTCGACGGCACTTAACAACAATAACAACAACAACTAGTAGTTCATTTGTGATGCTGAAGGATAAGCACTGGACTGCTAACCAGAAGGTCAGCAGTTCAATCCCAACAGCTGCTACTTGGAAACCCTATACAGGTCGCTAGGAGTCAGAACCAACTCCACAGCACTTAACAACAACAACAACAACTAGGGCAACCTTTTATAGAGACAATGGGATGTATGGATCCTGCTTTCAAGAAGTCCACCTCCCTAGGGGTGTCAGACATATTTATACCATGAATACAAAGAATACACATAACACAAATTAAACAACATATGTATATCATTCATAGAATATGGAAACTCTCAATAGATAACATTTTTTAACTTGAAAGCTATTATAGAAAACAATCAAAGCTCAACCCCCAAATTCAGAGTCATTGATTAAACACGGCTATTTTAGTCTTGGGAGTCCTGGTATGTATGGCGCAGTATGATGCTAACTGCTATGGCAGCAGCTCAAACCCACCAGTCACCCCTCGGACTTGAAGGCAATTAACAGCAATGGCAGCAAATTTAGTCTTGGTCTTCATTGTCCAGCCACTGTTGGTGCTCTTTTAGAGGGTGTTTAGCAATTATCAAAGGAGTGCAGTGGCTCTGGATTGCTAACCACAAGGTCAGTGGTTTGAGCCCACCAGTCACTTCTCAGGAGAAAGATGAGGCTTTCTGCTCCCATATAGATTTACAGCCTTGGAAACTCTACATAGGATTGCTATGAATCAGAAATGACACAATGGCACTTAACAACAGTAATGGCAAGAACAAAGATACTATGAAACCCAAAGGAATTAGAAAACAACAAAGGTCATTTGTATGGAATTATTTTGTAGTGGTTAGGAACAGAGACTCTGGGCCTTGTTAGCCTGGGTTCACATCTTAGTTCTGTTACTTGTGTAACCTTAAGAATGCTATGTCCCTCTGTGCCTGTTTCCTTCTTTGTAAACTGGGAGTCAACATGATCTTATTTCATAGGATTGCTGTGAAAGTTGAATGCTCAGCTGACATTTTTGCTATTAGCAAAATGATTTGGTTATTAATGGTAAATACATTTCTGTTTACAAAATTCCGTATTGTTCCCCCTTCCCTCTGCCAGCTATTTCTTAAATACCATGAAACCACTTCAGATTAGCAAATTGAGTGATACTGATATTCTGCTGATACTTTCCCTAGCTTCCAGGGAATGCGACTTGGATATTCAGAAGTGGCTGACAAATGAGACTTTAACACTTGTAGGCATATCCTTATCAGTGGGCAGAGGCCACTGAAGCTACAACCACGAGTGTTTGACAGAGGAAGTGGGGTAGTATTGAAAGAACCAGATGGCAAAGAAACCAGATGGCTGGGCATGCTTGAGAGGTGAGAGCTGTCCTCCTATGTATCAGCACCCAGAGTCAGGAACCATCCAACTCTATCTACTATGAGCAACTGCAATGCACTGTACTGATTCACTGATCAAAGGAGGGTCAATGCCGGGGCTGGAGAGCTTTGGAAAATGAGGTGATATTTGTGCTGTGTGAATGTTTGAGTGCATGCTTATAGTGCTCCAGGGGGGAGACAGTACTCAGCAACAATAAAATAAGTACTGCACTTCCCCTGGTATATATTCAGTGCTCATTGGCCTTAAAAAAAAAAAAAAAAATTCCTTCAGTACATTTATTGATTCCCTACTAGTGCAGCCTCCAGAAATAGAAAAGAAATGGAATTGATGGCTTCTGCTTTCAAAAAATCTACCTCCATGGGCTGGTTGAGCTCCAGAATCCCAACTGTTTCTTCTAAGCTCTGAACAGCTATGGTTTCTTAGCATTCAGGCAAGTACATGTGTGTACATGTTCTGATTCTGCTTTTAAAATATGTTCTAATATTTAATGTGTCATGCTTTGAATATTACACTTGAATACCTCTGCAGTAGGGGATACTCACAAATTTTTATTTTTGTTGAATTTTACATACTTATATCTAGGGATTCATGCATGCCAAAGGGCTATACTAACCATGTAATTCAAATGCAATAAAAAAAATGTATTTTTGAGGTAAGAACTCTGAGTCCTTTAGAAGACTATCTATTTGCCTGGTTTGGTTCTAGAAATGAAATTATGATTCTTGGAAACTTCTTAATTAGTTCTTGAATCTCTAGTAATATCCAAAGTTTGTAGAAAATGAGATTTGGGAGATGTTTCTGGAAAGCCATGGAGAACCATTTGGTTCAGGGCTGACTTTGTGCAGAGTAGAAAGATCTGTTTTAGCGGAAGAAGAAGACAGAAAAGCACAGAATGGAGTTGGATGTTCCATGAACACCAGAGCCAATTCCTTCTCACAGAAAGACTAAAACCAAACTTGTTCAGGGCCACGACGTCAGTTCCTACTCCTAGCAACCCTGTGTAGGGTTTCTAAGAAGCAACTAGTGGGTTTAAGCCACTGCTGGTCATCCTACAGCACCACATCAGAGCACCTCACTTTTACTAGGCCCGCTCTAAGGAGGGACGCTACACGTCTTCCTCACAGTCCTGTCTTTGTAAGGACTTGTCAGATCAGTAAGACAGTGTCTGAGAGCAACCAGAGTATGCAGCTCAGTGATTATTTATTGAGAACCTCCTAGAACCAATCACTTCTCTCAGACATCACAGAAGAAGTACAGGCATGGCCCCTACCCTGATGGAATACAGATATCTACATTTCAACCATCAGTCATAAGTTTGAAATCATATGGAATTCCTTTCATTTAGTCTATTGACACCCCAGGTCTGAATGTTATCAGAAAAAGCATAACTTTAAACAACTGGTGAAGTAGTAAATGTTTTTCTTGTTATAAAAAAAAACATTGTAACTGGTTTGTTTTTCCTGTTCTATTAATTTCTCCCTTCCCCCAACTCATCCTTGACCTTTTTCCAAGGTCCCCCTCCCTGATCCTACCCTTTTCTCCCACAGTGATAGTGCCCTTTAACTTCAAGTAAAGAAAGAGTCGCTTTTGGATGTCTGCCTGTGCTTTGTAATGGATGCTGCTGAAATCTCTGTACATAGAAGGAAATTTGTGCAGGGTCTAATATGGGAGAGATGAAATATTTTAATAGTGTTTATGTTCTCAGTCTGTAGATAACTAAAAAACAGTGAGATCTGACATCAGGCTTTGAAATGAAAAATATCACCCACTCAATGGGGATACGAATTTCATCCCTCTTGCCCTCTGGCCCTCTCGACATTATTAGTGTTCCTCTAGATTTTCCTGTTCTTCTTGAGATTTCTGAGTCACCACAGAGGGAGACCCAGTGCAATGTCTGGCCAAGTTTTGCAGGTTTCACATTCTCAAGGAAAGCAGACTTAAAAGGTTTCCTTTCAGAGTTCCCTAAGCTCCACAGACAGTCTGGAGCAGAAACTGTCCTGGGACCCATGATAGAGTAGATAGGAGAATTGTAGCAGGCAGAGGGAGTTCAAAAGGTTAAGGTCAACCCACAGTTGAATTCTAGGGAGCAGCTTTCAAGCGTTCAGACCAACTCCAGTCTTGTCTCTCACAGACTGAGGCAAAGCCGGCAGAGTTCCCAGACTCCAGACTTAGTTTAAACCTTATAAGTTTGGCCATTTGGGGCATGAAAGCCTGGAATTCCCAATCCTATTTTACTTTCTCTGAAGACAGAAACTTGCATAGACAAAGCCAATTTTTCAATGTCATTATTAGGACAGTTCTAATGGATGTCTCTAAATTCACGCTCGTGGGCACGCATATGCATATATACTCTCTTCCAAAAGTGATTAAATGAAAATCTAATTTATTTAAGCAAGGCAAATGCCTCATTTTTAGCTAGCGACTAGGTTAAAATAGATATTCTTCACTGGAAAAGTCTCCAGTGCACACAAACAAAACACATTCCACTCAAGTTGACTGACTTAGCTGAATTTATTTTTGTGGTATTTTTGTCTATGTTGTTGTTGTTGTTACACGCTGTCTAGTAGGTTTTGACTCAGCGACCCTATAAGGAGCAGCTAGTGGGTTTGTCCCACGGACCTAGTAATTTGCAGTCCAGTGCTGATCCTGCGTCGTCACACCAGCTCTCCAAAAATAAATTGAGTCGACATTATCTGTCCTAATGAGAACAATTTTAATAAATGGACTGCATGCACAGGAATCATGGAGATACAATACTTAGAGGAATTTTTTTTTTTTTTTCTTTTGAAACTTACTGCCGTAAGCACACTAAATAAACCATATCCTTCTTATTTCTATCCTTATTCCTGATCTCTATTCCAATACCCAATCTGCAAAGTCTTTGAGCAAAGTATCCTGGGCACTGGATGATTTGAGATCAAAAGAGGAATGAACCACCACAAGTAGAGGGGTTGTCACAACAATTAATTTTTTTGACATACTTTTCAGATCCTGTGGTTGAAAGTTTGTCCATGATATTGTGGCTCCCAGAGTAAAACTTAATCTGGATTTGGTCCTTCTAACTAATTATAATATAATGTGTTATTTGAGAACAATGCCAAAGAGCACTAGAGATACAGGTCAGGGAAAGGTTAATCCTGATGGAGTAGGGATGGGAAAGGAAGCCAGGCAAATTTCACAGAGGAGGTAACATTTATACTCTGTCTTGAAGGATGACTAGGGGTTTTCCAAAAGGACAAATGAGGAAGATTCTAGGAGATGTCTAGGAGTATGGTGAATAAACAAAGATACAGAAATATGAACCTCCATGATACGTGTGGACAAGGCTAGAAAGATGGGCTGTCATTGTGGAGAGACCAGCCTTAGATTGAGGCTTGTATGCTGTGGGTATAGAGACAGAAAGCAGTAGAGTGATATGATCAAATCTGAGACAGAGATAGATAAAGCCACTGCTGTTGAGTCTATTTGACTCATAGTGACCCTACAGGACAGAACAGAACTGTCCCATAGGGTTTCCAAGGCTGGGTGGCACTGTGGGTTAATGAGTCAGACTGCAAAGTCATTTGAACTGCAAGGTCGGTGCTTCAAGCTTACCAGCTTCTCCTTGGGAACCCAATACAGGGTCGCTATGGGACGGAATCAACTCCACGGTGCTAAACAACAACAATCTTAACAGAAAGGAGCCCTAATAGCATAATGGATTATGAGGTCAGCAGTTCGAACCTACCAGCTGTTCTGTGGGAGAAAGATGAAGCTTTCTGCTCCTTTAAAGGGTTACAGCCTTGGAAACCCTGTACAAGGTCACTATGAGTTGTTACCGACTTGGTGGCACATAACCACCACCACCACCACCACCACAATCTCCATAGAAGCAGAATGCCACATCTTTCTTCTGTGGAGTGACTGGTGATTTCAAACCACTTACCTTTTGGTTGGGAAGCAAGTGCTTAACCATTGCACCACCAAGATATCTTTAAGGATACAAACATTAGTATATGAGAGAGTCCTAGTGTGGCGTTTTAGAATCAGCACTGGTTTGCTAACCAAAATATTCTCAGTTCAAACCCACCAGCCACTCCTTGAAAACCCTACACAGGGTCGATATGAGTCGGAAATTCTGCAGTACTTAACTACAACATATAAGAGAAAAAAAATGCTGATCAAAGAACAACTTTTTTATTGTGAATTGGATAAGGGTTTATAGACAAAGATCAATTTTCCATTCAACAATTCATGCACATTTTGTTTCATCTTACTTGATTGCAATCCCCTAATGTAATATTACTTTTCTTATTTCCTCCTTGTGTTTCCAGTTTCCATTTTGCCTCCTCCCGTTACCCTTCTTAATTTAGTCCTTAGGTGAATGCTGCCCTTTTGATCTCAAATGTTTGATTGTTCTAAGAAGTGTGTACCTCCCTAGCGTTATTGTTCCCCTTATATACCTGACTGCTGTTTGACTGAAAATCTAGCAAACTGAGTTTACTTCCAGACCTGAAGTGAGGCTAAGGACCATAGACTCAGGGGTTCCGCCGGTCTCTATCCAATCAGCAACTGGAGATTTTTGTTGTTATTATGATGATTTTTAATGAAAATGCTGATGTTTTTATAAAAAATTAATTTAGATGCATCAGAATTGAAAAAACTAACGATGTTATCTCTGGGAACTGCAACTTGGGAGGTTATTTTTTAGTTTTAAAAATTACTTGTATATTTAAAAGGTGGGAAAACATCAAGTATACCTGCACAGAAGAGGGAAGGATTGTTTGGAGTGTATTTCATATGGGAAAGACTTGGTGACTTTAGTGTACCACAAACACTATCTGTGTCAAGGACTGGCTATGATGGCTGAAATAGCAAAAAAATACAAACTTAACTAAAAGAAGCCAAGGGTCTACATTAAGGGCAAGAGGGGTAGTGGTTGTAGTCTTGCCACCTCTTTTGCTCATTAGACCAGCCTGAAGTGTCATACCCGGTTCTGTGGACCACAATCTAAAGGGTTACATTTAAGTTGTTAGAATGAGGAGGTTGTCTGAAAGCCAAGTCATCAAAGGAAGACTTAGGATATATTGAGATTTTTATCCTGAAAAATGGCTAACTTATGGGCCATCATTTATTGTTGTTAGTTGCTGTTTAGTAGTCATAAAACCACAAAAAACAAACAAACTCACTGCCATCGAGTTGGTTCCAACTCCTAACGACCCTACATAGGCTTTCTGAGACTATAAATCTTTATGGGAGGAGACAGACTCATCTTTCTCCCACATAGAAGCTGGTGGGTTTGAACCACTGACCTTGCTAGCACATAATATCGCCAGGACTCCTCTTCAAACACTTGATGAGCTCTCATGTCAATGAGAGATAAGACTCATTCTGTATAATTCACAAAGTCAGAATTAACACCAATAACTGGGCGTTACAGTGATGCCAGTATTGGCTGGGTGGAATGAAATCATTTCCAACAAGTGATTAATTCTAAGGTACACTGATTTATCCCCAGGCCATTCAGCTGCTCAGTGGATAACCAATAGTCAGGACTGGGGCTTCACAGGTTCTTCAGAACAGTTCTCCTAATGCCAAGTCCAATAAATACTCTTTCCTCCACATCCGGCTGCCTCCCAATCACGGTGATACCCACAGTGGTGTGGATTGTGTTATGAAGAACTAGGTTCCCAGTCTCTGTATATGTCCAAGCATAGGCTGATAACTACCATCATTGGTGCTCCCAGGGGAATGCGTGTGATGGACAGGACATTGAAACCATCTCTAAAACTGCTTTCAAGTCTATGTTGCTACCATTTGCATTTTGGAAAATGACCTGAAAATTAAGGTTATGCAAATGTTTCTAATATTCATCAAAATAAATACAGGAACCTAGTAATAGTTGTTGGTGTATGTAGCAGATGCAGGGCATTTCTTTATACACTTTCACAACTCCTTAGCTTTGGTACATCACTCTCATGCCTCATATTTGGCAGGAATCAGGGGTTTGCTGGGTGGGGAGGAAGCTATCTTTCTGCTTTGGCCACTAACCTGCCAACTGGCAATTGTGCTATCCCTACAGAAAGGGACTGAGTCCATATGGGTGTGCCCTGAGTGGTGGCAGAATGCCACCTGGAAATAGTCACAAAACAGATTATAATAACACTCAAAGCATTTTCATTCATTTTGACCAATGCCAAGAAAGGACTCACCCTCTTCTCCTCCTCTTCACCCCCACCCACCACACTTAAAAAAAAAAAAAAAAAATCCACACACCCATTCGTAATTCAGCCATTTATTTGGCTCACAATCATAGGAAAAGGGCTGATTTGCTTACCTCACTAGTTGCATTTCCAGATCTTGAATCTACACTTAAAAGAATGTACAGTGTACAGGATTTCCCTCATTACCAGTGAACTGTAGATGATAAATTCATTAATTAAAAACATTTTTTTTCTGACTCCTGGTATGTCTGTTCTTTGGGAAAGAGATTAAGATCTATGGTGACCAGTAAATTTGTCTCCAAGACCGGAACCCAGTTCTGCAGCATAAACTGGCTCTAAACTTAATGTCTGTGAACATGTGACTAACTTAAACTAAGACAAAATAGTTAAGTGGGTGAGAGTTGGATATATCGTCTTCACTTTGAAGTTACTTCCATGCCTCTAAGTAATAATTCTTGTCCTTGTATCACTTAAGCCTGGTATCTTTGGCATAGCAATTTTATCCAGTATGCTCCTCTCCTTGTACAATTTTTCTCTACTAAACTGTTTGTTTTTATGGGCCCTCGAGTCAGTACCAACTCATAGTGACCTACTGCACAACAGAACGAAACACTTCTGGTCCTGTGCCAACCTCACAATCATTGCTATGCTTCAGCCTATTCCTGCTGTCACTGTACCAATCCATCTCATTGAGGGTCTTCCTCTTTTTCGCTGACCCTTCACTTTATCAAGCACGATGCTTTTCTCCAGAGATCGATTCCTGCTGATAATATTTCTGAAGTATGAGAGATGAAGTCTGGCCATCCTAGCTTCCAAGAAGCATTCTGGGATATGTTGTTCTTTTGATGGTCCATGGTACTTTTAATATTCTCCTACAGCACCCTAACTCAAATGCATTAATCCTTCTAGAGTTTTCCTTATTCACTGCTGAACTTTCACATGCATATGAGGTTATTGGAAAAAATATGGCTTGGATCAGGTACACTTAGTTCCCAAACTGACATCTTTGCTCTTCAATACTTTGAAAGGTCTTGTGCAGCAAATTTGCCTAATGCAATATGTTGTTTAATTTCTTGACGGCTGCTTCCATGAGTGTTGATGGTTTATCTAAGCAAAATGAATTATTTGATAACTTCAATCTTTTCCACATTTATATGGATGCTGTTTATTGGTCCAGTGGTGAGGAATTTTGTTTTCTTTACATTGAGATGCAATCCATATTGAAGGCTGTGATCTTTGATCTTCATCAGTAAGTATTCTAAGTTCTCTTCACTTTCAGCAAACAAGGTTGTATCATCTGCATATCGCAGGTTGAGTCTTCCTCTAAACCTGATGCCATGTTTTTCTTCATATAATCCGACTTCTTTGATTATTTGTTCAGCATACAGATTGAAAAGCATGGTGAAAGAATACAATCCTGGCACACACCTTTCCTAGTTTTAAACCATTCGGTGTTCCCTTGTTCTGTTCAAACAACTGCCTCTTGGTCTATGTACAGGTTCCTTATGACCCCAATTAAGTGTTCTGGAATACTCATACTTTGCAACATTGTCCATAGCTTATCATGATCCACATGAAAGCCTTTGGCATAGTCAGTAAAGCACAGGTAAACATCTTTCTGATATTCTCTGCTTTCAGCCAAGATCTACCTGACATCAGTAATGATATCCCTTGTTTTACATCCTCTTCTGAAATCAGCTTGAACTTCTGGAAGTTCTCTGTCAATGTACGGTTGCAGCTGTTCTGGATTACCTTTAGTAAAACTTTACTTAAATGGGATATCAATAATGTTGTCCAATAATTTCCTCATTCTGTTGGGTTACCTCTCTTTGGAATAGGCACAAATATGGATCTTTTCCAGTCAGTTGGTCAGGTAGTAGTCTTTCAAATTTCTTGGCATAGATGAGTGGGTGCCTCCAATGACTCACCAGATGAAAGATTTCAATTTGTATTCCATCAATTCCCAGTTCTTCATTCTTTGCCAATGCCTTCAATACACCTTGGACCTCTTCTTTCAGTATCATTGGCTCTTGATCATATGCTATTTCTTGAAATGGTTGAACAGAGACAATTTCCTTTTGGTACAGTGATTTTGTGTATTCCTTCCATTCTCTACTGATGCTTTCTGCATCTTCAATAATTTGCCCAGAAAATCCTTCAATAACAAAAGTAAAAATTTCAATTTTTACTTCAGTTCCCTCAGTTTGAGAAATGCTGAGCATGTTCTTCCCTTTTGGTTTTCTAACTACAGGTCTTTGCACATTTGGTTATAATATTTAACTTTGTCTTATCGAGCTGACCTTTGAATTTTTCTGTTCATTTCTTGTACCGCCTTGCTTCTCTATGCTGGAGAACAAGCTTCAGAGTCTCTTCTGACATCCATTTTGGTCTTTTCCTTCTCTCTTGTCTTCTTAATGACCTTTTACTTTCTTCCTGCATGATGTTCTTGATGTCATCCTTCAACTCTTCTTGTCTTTGGTCTCCCTAAAATGTAGCCTTCCTAATTTCATGCCATCAATGGATGTTCTGGATCTTCCAACGTGGCTACTAGTCATTTAGATCAATGTCCTCCTCCATTTTTATCATCCTCATCCTCCTCATTATCACTATTGCTACCACTCATTGAATACACTTTACTAGTCATATGTTTCATTTATTCATCAATCTCCTTTAGATGACTGAAATAATTTGTCCAGGTTCACACATATCAAGTGTCAGATATAGGATTCCAACAAGGTCTTTCTGATTTCTAAACCTGTTCACCACCCACCATGTTGTAACAGAGGACCTAGAGGGGAGACCATATACTGTGAAATTGTATATTGGAAAGTGTATAAACCCCTGTTAAAATAAGGAAACATTATCACTTGCAAAAGTGAGGCTTGATGTGAAGTTAACTCTGAGTCTGCTCATATCAGAGGAGGGCAATGGAAAGACAGATGATGTTGTTTATTGATGCTGGACATCAGGAGAGATATGGGGACTCAAGAAACAATGTAGACAGAAAAGGGGACTTGTTTAGAGATGTGTGGGGTGGTCTGAGAAACTACGAAGGAATATACTTAAAAATTTTTTTTGTGTGTGTGAATTATGTGATAGTTTACAGGGAAGAACATTAGTTTTACATTCATCCTATCGTATATCATTTCATTGCCATGGTTACAATCCCCTCCATGCATCATCAATCAACCAAAGGGTATATACTACAAGCCTGCCTCCCGGTCATCAGCACACAGCCCCTCTCTCTCTCTGGGTCTAAAGTCCCCAGCTGCTCCATCTCTCCATGTCATCATTTCTGCCTACATCTCTGGCATCACTGCTTCTCTGGGTAGGGTCCCACTCTCTGCTCTTCTCCCTTGATGGTTCCAGGGACCTTGGCTCCTAGACTACAAAGTTAATCACTCCCCTCCTTGCTACAAACCATCTACCTTTACACTTCTAGCCCTCACAATCAGTCCTGATAACAATTATTCACTATGGTATCACAAGAGACCTATCCTCATTTCCTTTCATCAGCCCCGCCTAGACAGATTGGATACTACTCAGTGGAGATTCTACCTTCCTCCAAACCCTCTGGATCTAGGTTCCCTCTTGAAAGTTTTTAATCCAGTCACTTCTTGCCTTTGTAGCTCTCTACTTTGGGTAGCCAATGTCCAAGTTGCCCATCCCTGTCTACTATGTGTATGGAGGAGGTGGGAATGATCCTTGCTGTAAAGATTTGTTCCCTCTTTTGAGCTACTGTATCCATAGGTATAGGTCAAGTTCATCAAATTGTATTAGATTACTCTTTTTTTCCTCTTCTTTCTTCTTCTAGTTGGGCTCTGATTATTCAGTCATTAAAGCCAGGTCAAGTGGGTATTATTTGCAAGTGTGGGTGTTCTTGTGCATACGCCCTCTCTTCTTAGCAGCTGGACGCTTCACTCTCCACTCTAGTTCTTTGTGGCTATGTGGAAGGAATATTCTTGTCTGACACATGTAGATCAATTAAAAAGTCTTGAGTAAACATGCTGAAGGCAATTTTTTTGATTCAACAAAAAGTACAAAATATCCTTTAGAACCAAAATAGAAGGAGCTTTCTGGGCTAAGGTTGATAGATTTATAAGGTGTATTTTGTGCAACATGAAACATATTATTTATAGGAACATGATAGAAAGTTGTCCTGTATTAAATGATGTTGTTCTCGGTCAAGTAAGTATCAATAGTCAAAATAGTTAGAACTAATTCTTCTAATTGTTATTCATTCATTTGCAAACGGTTCTGTGCACTTACTGTTTACAATGCATCATGTCTAAAAGCAAGCATGTAATAAACATATTCCTAGAGAAAAATTTGTCATGCTTTCTTCTCTCCCTAATAGGGTTGCTATTACCAACTCCCCTGTAGAAAGCAAAGAAGTTCATGGCTATGAGTTTGGGAAAGAGCACTGAGACTCTGGGCCCAATCTGCAGAGAGTAGGGCAGACAAAGGTCTGTGAGAGGCCTGGGCAGCCCTGACAAGAAGGAATCTAAGTTGAGTTTATTCTTCTTTTGGGTACCTTTCACTCCTTGTAACTCACTCAAAACAAAATCCCTTGTCAGGACTGTAATGAGTCCGTGAGCTTCTGTTCATTTAAATCTGTATTCACAGAATAAGCCTGAGAGTTTTAATTCAGAGGAGAGCACAGCTTTTGTCAACCCTTAGGAGCTTGCACCTATAGCATTCCCCTCCTCCCGCCCCAGGTAAACAGGAGCTTGGGCTCTTCATCTACAGTCTTTTTCTGTGTGGTTGTGATTGGTTAAACCAAGTGTCTATCACCTATTCAGAAGTATGCAAACATTTAGACAAAGTGTCTCTTACAAGCCGTGGCTTCAAATCTTACTCTATTCCTTAGTTTATGTGTGGTTTGGGATTATGCAATGCCTCTGAATTTCAGTTTCTTATGTAAAAAGGAGATGCTGTTGTTGTTGAGTGCCTTGGAGCTGGCTCATAGTGACCCTGAGTAGGGTTTCCAAGGAGCAGCTGGTAAGTTTGAACCACTGACCTTGCAGTTCAAACCAACCTTGAGATCCAGTACTTATCCTAAGTGCCACACCAGGACTCCAAAAAGGAGATACTATTATTTATTATGCAGGGGTTTTGTAAGAATTAAATGACAACCAAATGGAGGGTATCGATCAGAGGCCTTGTGATTCAGTAGCAGAATTTTAACCTTCAATATGGGAGCTACGGGTTTAATTCCCGGCCAATGAACCTCACACACAATCACTTTCATTTGTTAGTGGATGCTCTGCTTTGTGAATGTTAGGGACAGGGTAGGAACCTAACAGTTGGCCTCACTGCACCCTAACACCTGGCACTTTAATCAAAATTCCAGGAAACTGAACCCAGCACATCTTCTGAGAAATAGAGCAGTGCTAGACTACCAGAAAGTGTGCAAATAAAGAATATTTGTTTTCTAGACTCTGCCATCAATCAGACTTAAACTTGAGGAAGAGCAGCCAAAACCTCTACTAAAAAGGAGAAAGAAAAGAGAGTGAGTGCTTTCTTTCATTTGCTTCTCCTCTTCTGAGAATAAGCTTGCTACCTGCTGCTTTTTGTCTGTATGTGCTGGTAGTGCCAACCTCAAGTGGGTCTTTCTAGACTTGCAGATGTCAAGTTACTGGACCCTAACACTACGATGCTGATTAAGTGTCAGCAGAGCTTCCAGACTAAAGCAGACTAGGAAGAAAGATTTGGAGATCTACTTCTGAAAATCAGTCAGTAAAAACTTTATGGATCACAATGGTTTGATCCAAAAGCAATCATCAGGTAGTGCTTCATTCTATTACCTACAGGGTCACCATGAGTTGGAGGCTGACTTCATGGTACCTACCAACAACAACAATCAGACTATCTGACCCTATAATAAGTGCTTCATATGGTCTGAAGCATCAGGTTTAAATTTCATGGAAAAAGATTAAAAAAAAAAAAGCTTTATATGCTAAAACAATCTAATAATTGATTTCAAACCTCTGAGATAAAGTAGATATTATAATTTTATGTAAAGGATGACATTTTTATGTATTGCTTTTTTTGTTGCTAAGTGCCATTGAGGTGGTTCTGACCCATAGTGATCTTGTATAGGGTTTCCAAGGAGCGACTAGGTACAGTAATGTGTAAGTGGAGTTCTGGAGGGGTGCTTCAGGATAAGCACTGGACTACTAACCACAAGGTCGATGGTTCAAACTCATCAGCCACTCCTTGGAAACCTTATGCAGGATCACTGTGAGTTGGAACTGACTTGACAGCTCTTAACAACAAAATTGTGAAAATGCTCAATAAATAATGACAGTTATAATTATCATGTTATGAAACAATTTTAAATAATCAGACTCTCTGAATATCTGTATTTGAGTCTTAAGTTATTTCTCATTTTTGATGGTTATTAAATAAGTTTTAAATGAATGCCTAAAAATAGACTTTCCTTTTCTTCTCCTATAAATAAAATCAAAGGGAAATAATGACTGAGTTTGGAATGGAATAAGAGAGCCTGAAAAAGCAATAAAGCCTAAACATTGTTCACCAAAAAAGAATGACTAGAATTCAAATCCTTTGCATGCCAAGGATGAGGAGGGAAACAAAAAGAATTCCATACTCTTCTGCTGGCACAAGAGTGGTTGTTGTGAAGTTTTGTCAAGTTGATTCTGATGCACAGAGAGCTTGAATATAGTATTTCCAAGGAACAGCTGGTGGGTTTGAACCTGCGACCTTGTGCTTAGCAGTCCAGTGCTTATCCTACAGTGCTACACCAGGAGTCCAAAAGTAGAGTAAACAGGGTGTTTTCTTGGTCCATTTCATAGTTGTGGGAGAAGGATGAGGCTTTCTGTTCCTGCAGAGATTGCAGCTTTGGAAAGCTTATACAGAGTCACTATTAAGTCAGAACATATTGGACGGCACTTAACAACAACGCTTTCTAGCTATCTTTCAAAACAAAAAAAGTGGCAGATATGATATTATTTTTTAAAAAAACAAACCCATTTCCATCAAGTTTATTATGACTCATAGTGACCCTATAGTAGAACTGCTTCCTACAGCTTCCGAAACTGTAAATCTTTATGGAAGAAGACTGCCTCATCTTTCTTTTTCAGAGCAGCTGGTGTGCTTGAGCTGCCAATCTTGTACCTTGCAGCCCAGTGCTTACCACACTGCACCACCAGTATGTAAATCCTGGGAATGTGATTTTAACAGGAGGAAAGGACTTCAAAGTTTTGTGTGAGAATAAGGCAGAAACACAGGAATATCTCCATACAGAACACAGAGCCATGGGGAGCTCATTGGTGAAACTCCCAGTTGGAGTTTCAATGCTATTGACTGAAAGCCAAGAACAGAATCTTTGGATAACAGTGTGGGAAAGACATAGTTCATGGAAAAGTGTCCTAAGGCCTTTTGGTATTAAAAAGGTAAAAATAGTTCTTATCCAATAGTATTCTAATGTAGAAGTAGCTTATGAATGAGAGGAAAGAACTATTGAGGGATTCTAAGTTTAGGTTCAAAGTTCACGTTTGTGAACCTCTGGACCTCCAATTCACTTGTTCTGTGGAAAGAATGGCTAAGAATAAACAATACATCAGATAATATTTCTAAACATCAGGCAGCACATTTTCCCACTTCAGTAATTCTGACTGCCTGGCATATCTCCACCTATTGAGGCTGAGCCATCCACACTTCTTGGGAAGGGCAGAACTCAGTGATAACCAGGAAGTCATTACTCAGCTTTGAATTTCAAAATATATGTTGAAAGCCACCAGAGAAACAATGGGCGCAAGTGGTCTAGATTCCAATGTCAAGAATCAGACATTAGAAAATAGGAAAGACTTTTCTTCGTTTCCTATAGATGGGCATTGAATATCCAGAGTCAATCTGGAGACAGTAGGGAAAAAGAATTTTGCAATATGCTCCAAAGGAGGCAGAAGTTATGCAAGGTGGAGGTGCAGCTTTTCTCTCTCAAGGAATGTGGTAAAATCTATCTTGGCTAGGGGAACACTTTCTGAAGAAATTTAGAAGAGATGAGACTGGCTAATTTGCTACTCCTCTGTGTCTTAGCAGGGAGAGGTGGGAGATCATAGAAACTTCAGAGAGGTTGAAGGGGAATTTATAATCAGAGAAACTTCACATTCTAATTTGGAATTCTGAAGTAGGCCAATGAAAAGACTGCCTCAAGCCAAGAGGAGTAGTCATAATAGAATAGCAAAGCTGGTTGTGCTTAGGCCCTTCATCTACTCCCCCATGCCCATAGCCAGAGAGCCAGAACTCAGCAAATGTCCTTGTGGATGTGTGAAAAGAAATTCAAAGATCCTGGAGTCAACCTGAGGAGGGGAAAAAAGATGTGCAGAGTTTGAGAATGTAAATCAAAGGAGGCTTGCAACAGGAACAAATACTGACACCTAGAGAGAGAAATCAGGGGGACAAAACATCTTGTTGGAGGCCAGTGAGGACCACAGGTCTTGTCCCCTGCAGTCAAGGCATTACATAGCTTTTTCGAGAAAAGAAAAATGGGTGGGAAGGGAGACACCCTTCAAAACTGACTATAAACCCCAGAGATATTGAATGAACATGGAAAAGCCTGGATTTGAAACAGGAAGTTAATTCAACTACCTTGAATAGGCTAGTTGAAGTCTATGTCCCTTCCTGTCAAACAGAGCTACTTAAGTTCAGATATCATAATAAAGGCACTTTTCTGCACATGACATATAACATGCATTTAAAAAATTTATTGAGTATGAATATTTAGTGGGTTAGTCAACTTGAGAACTGGAGGTTAAGATAAGCTAGTTGAGTATAACCAAGTTTACAATTTATACTTTCAATCTAAAAAAATACATTTGCACAGACCTAGTACACTGATCTATATGCTAACATATTTTTTGGTGATAGAAACTATAGGATTTAAAGTAAGTACAAGTAAGGGATATGGGAGGGAAAAAAATTAATACCTTTTAAATTTACTGTTCGTGGTTACAAGTTTCCTTAAGAGACATAATATTTTTTTTCTTCTGTCTAAAAATATAATTTGGACTAACCTCAAAAAAACTGGGTTTACTGTTTCTCAGACCATTTCCAAAGAATGAAATACCAACAAATTCATATCCACAGGGAAAGGTTTATGGTTCACCAAGTTTGCATGATTCATGCTAAAGACCTTACATGCCTGAGCACATGGCATACCTTTGGAATGCAATGTATGGGACACACAGACTAAATTGGTGGAGTCTTTACAAAGGCCACCTTACCCAGAGGGTCACTGCTGAGAAAGTAAAGTCCCTCAAACAATCTTAAGAGCAAGAAAGCAGGCAGTACATATATTTCACATTCAGTTTTGATCTGCATGGGAAATGCATTCTGGTGGCCGCTTCAGAAATGTTGGGTCAATATCTGAGCCAACTGTTTTCAGATACTTATATAACTCCTCTCCAAAGCAACAGTCTGATCTGAAAGTTTGAATGGCAATTTTTTTTTTTTTTAAATAAGTTAAAGGCAGGAAACAACAGGGTAGTTGACTATCTTATGATCAAACTATCAAAGTTGAATCACTAAGTTAATGTGTGTATGAAAGAGCATTCTAAATGGTCTATGTGTTTAAATTCCCCCATTTTCCCCCATTTTCACTGCATTAGCAAATAGACTAACCTTCTCTAGTGACTGGTCTTTCCTTACATGTGCAAAGTAAGCAAGTTGAAGTCACACCATTGTTAGTTCTAAGGCTTATTCTGGTTGCATTTCTTTTTGACACAGTGGTCACAACAGTGGACTCAGGTACACCAGTGATCATGAAGATGGTGCAGGACTGGACAGTGTTTAATTCTGTTGTTTGTAAAAATTCTGTTGTAAGTAAAGCCTCCATGAGTAGAGCTGACTCAATGACTCTGAACAACAATATAATGAAATATTTTTAGGAAAAAAGCTTTGCAAATCCTCAAGTGCTATGCCAATCGTGGTTATTGCTGTTAAGTGCCCTCAAGTCAGTTTCGACTCATAGTGACCCAGTATAGGGTTTCCAAGGAGTGACTGGTGAGTTCGAACCAATAACTTTGTGTTTCAAACCAGGACTCCCAAATAGTGGCTACTATGGCTTTTATTTTCATTTTCAATCATCACTACCATCAGTAGCTACAGTAGACCAGAGGTAATTTGGCACATACCTAACTGTTGTGGCCCATCCAGTTATGGGTAATACTGGCTGGGCCTTGCAGTATTAATGTAGATATACATGGATCTGTTCTGACACTTCTTTCTATTAGAAAATGACGTGATACTTATTTGAGTCACATAAATGACTATAAACAAGCTAATGAATAAAAGTTGTTCTCAGAATATTTAAAGCATTACTCTATGTTTTTGTCATTTTTCTTCATCATTTCATGGGCATCTGATGCAAACAATGCTAATAGATCTCCTAGTCAATTATTATGATACCATCTCTGGGATATCAGTGATTCAGTAAAGGTAGTTTTGCCTTTCAGCTTTTCCTCCAAGATATTTCTTTGACTTGGAAACTTAATACATTGGAGTTGAGAAGTCCATCTAAAATTTCTGAACTTGAACATAATAAATCTGAAGAAACCAACATTTTCCACTAGGTTTCTCATTATTTTTTGGTTTCTCTTCTATCAAATTCAAAAAAGTATTCACGGTGCACATTTGCTTGCCTTCCATTCTTTTCTCACCACAGCTTGTTCAGGCTTTTGTCTTAATGGAAACCACTCTTGCCAATGTCTTGCCTATGAACTCTATTTTGCCAAATCCAAAAGTTAATTTTTGGTACCATTTTAACTGGACCTTTCAGTCGTATTTGACACAATTGAATGCACACTTGTTCTTGAAACACCTAATTCATTTGGCACCATGTTCTCTAAGATTTTCTCTCTCTCACTAGGTGCTCATTAGACCTCTTCTGACTCCTAAATGTTGGGGTACCTCAAGGCTTACTTCTTATATCTCCTCTCCATTTACATTCACTCTCTTAGATATCACAACTACATAGTTTCATGATCCTAAATACCAATTGTTTGCTAGCAACTCTCAAATTCACAACTTTAGTTCAACATCTTTGTGAATTATATGCCTTTCTGATGTTTTCACACTGAAGACCATAATAACTCTTCAAACATAACATGGTGAAAATAGAATTCTTGATTCCTTCCCATCTCCCAAATTGTTCCTACCTGGAATGTTCTTCACTCAGATTGCTGTTTCATATCATGCCAGTCTTGGCTCACATTTCACTTCCCTGACTGTATGTCTAAAAAATTGTTTGTTTTTTTTCCATTGTCATTCTTGCTTTTTTAGCCTACCTTTTTCTTTTTGTTGTTGTTGTTGAGTGCTGACAAGTTGGCTCCGACTCATGGTGACACTGTGTAGGGTTTCCAAGGCTGTAAATCTTTCCAGGAGCAGAAAGTCTCATCTTTCTCCCGTGGAGCAGCTGGTGGGCTTGAATATCAGCTTGTGGTTAAAAGTCCAATGCTTGTCTACAGAGCCACTGTGCTCCCATTTTCTCCTTAGCATTTATCAATATCCCAAATTACATTTGGTATTTGTCTGCTGACGATCTTCCAGACTAAAATGTAAACTTCATGAGGGTACAGCCTTTGCCTGTCTATGCTGCATGTTAGAATAGTGTTTAGTCCATTTGAATCATGCACATTAAGCACTCAATAACCATGTGAATAATATATGCTGAATAATTATTTGGTGACTTGGAACCAAACCCTAAACAGAATTATGGGAATGACTAAGGTAGAAAATAGTACATTTTACTCTGAGATACTCCACGATATTTTACTTGAATCTCAATTTTTTATTCTATCTAAAATCACACAATGTTTTTCTTCAAACTATTCCCATATAAAAATCATCACCATGTAATGAGCTTAAGAAGCACTAGAATGGAAAATAAGAGTCAGCATAATTTAACTGTATTTGGAAAGCCACAATTATGATCTTATCTCCGATTTGTTCTGGAAGATATTAATAGTAATTTCACTATATAGCACTTAAGTATTTGCATTCCAATTAGCTCGTTTGAATCAACATAAATCCAGTCATTACCTTAGGCAAGAGTAAACCATATGATGTTAAAAGTAAACTAAAAGGTGTTCTCATATATAATTATGGATGACTAAAACTAAAACCAAAATGGAACAGCACTGACTTTTGCCAAAAAATAAATAGCAGTGGATAAGGTTTCTCTATTGTTTTTGTTGTTGTTAAGTGACCCTGTATAGGGTTTCTGAGGAGCAGCTGGTGAGTTTGAACCGATGACCTTGCAGTTCAAATGGATTTGCAGTCTGACGCATTAACCCACAATGCCACACCAGCCTCTATTGTAGATTAAGTTAAAAAATCAAACAAACCCCTTGCCATTGAGTCAATTCTAAATCATAGTGACCCCAAAAGACAGAGTACAACTGTTTCTCAGGGTTTCCGAGGCTGTAAATCTTTATAAGAGCAGACTGCTTCATCTTTCTCCCACAGAGCAGTTGATGAGTTTGACCCAATGATCTTGAGGATAGCAGCCCATCAGGGCTCCTTTGTTGTAGATTGTTGTTGTTAAGTGCTATTGAATCAGTTCTGACTCACAGCAACCCTGTCTAGGGTTTCTGAGGCAATAAAGTTTTGTAGGAATAGAAAGCCTCATCTATCTCCCAAGGAATAGCTGGTGATCTTGAACCCCTGACCTTGTGGTTAGTAGGTGAGTGCTTATCCTATTGAAGATGAGCAGTTATTTATTATAGGTTTTGGTATACATATTAGTTTTCTATAAACGAAGAAAAAAAGCCTTGGTGCATCTTTCTCAATTTAAACAAGGATAATTATTACAAGCTCTAAACATTCAAAGGATGATTTAAAAACAGTTATTAAACAAAAACAAGCTTTGAACTTTTTATCCTGAAGCTCTGACTCTTTTGTTTTCCTTTTAAAGAGTTTGTATTAGTTAACTCTTATTGCTTAACATATTGCCCCCAAATTTAGTGGTAAAATAGCAATGAACTTTAATTATCTCATAGTTTCTAAGAAGCAGGAATTTGGCAATGGTTTAACTGTGTGTTTCTTTCTCAGCATTTCTCACAAGCTTGCAATCAAGATATTGGCTGGAGCTGCCATCAACTGAAACTTGACTGGAGCTGGAAGATACAATTCCAAGATAACTTACTTAAAGGACTAGCATAATGGTCTGGTTATCAGTGGGAGATCCAAGTTGTTACCTATGTGGTTTCTCCAGAGAACTAGAGAATGTTCTCACAAAATCGAGGCTGATGTCCAAAGAACAATCCAAGGGGTTAATGAGCAAATTACAATGCCTTTTATAACTTAGACTTGGAACCGTTGTATTGTTATCTCTACCATGTTTTACTGGTCACAAATGGCAGCTCTGAGTGAATGTGGGAGCAGACTACAGAAAAGCATGAATACTGAAGGCTAGGATCATGGGAGGCCATCTCAAGTGTTGACTATCACAGATTTCATGTAAACTCATTCCTCTCTAACTTCTCCCAAGCTGAACAGAAGGAAAGAAGAGAAAGGAAGGAAGTTAGTAGTAAACATGTTGAGGTATCTGCATTTTGGGCCAAAACAGATTTTCAAATAATCAAATACTAGAAGAATCAACTATATGCATCATCTTTTTTGTTGTGAGCCTGCTCTTGTGAATTATTGGTAAGGCTGCAGGATAGTGCAGTGGGATGGAGGGTTTAATAGGGCGCTGCTGCTCCGGTGTTACATCCCAGCCTTGACACACTGGGCAGGGCATGTCATTTGTATTCTTTAGAGCACTATTCATAAAAATTTGCTTATTTTATACACCTCAGTTCAATGAACGTGAACAGTCTTCCTATGCTGTGGACTAGGGTTCTTTATTAGCAACAGAGTTCATATATACTGTTACTCTGCATATTCTTTCTTCAGCATTTTAACCACTAAAATCACCACGAAATTTAAAAGTAAAGCCCATGGAAGTAAAGCCATCCGGACCTTCATTTGCTGATAGGGCACAACTCAAAATGAAGAGAAACAGCTGTAAACAGCCATTAATAATCAGACCATGGAATGTTCAAAGTATGAATCTAGGAAAATTGGAAATTGTCAAAAATGAAATGGAATACATAAACACTGATATCTTAGGCACTAGTGAGCTGAAATGGACTGGCATTGGCCATTTTGAGTTTCACAACCACATGGTTTACTACACCAGGATGACAAATTGAAGAAGATTGGTGTTGCATTCATTGTCAAATATTACCAAAAAAATGTGCAAAGAACTGGAGTCAGAAAACCAACAGGGAAGAACACACTCAGCATTTCTCACGTTGGGGAAACTGAAGAAAACTATTCAAGCCTCGACTTTTGTTGCTGAAGAATTCTCTGGGAAAATTATCGAATGATGCAGAAAGCATCAAAAGAAGATGGAAGGAATACAGAGACACTGTACCAAAAAGAAATGGTGATGTTCAACCATTTCAAGAGGTAGTATATGATCAAGAACCAATGATACTGAAGGAAGAAGTCCAAGGTGCTTTGTAGGAACTGGAAAAGAACAAGGCACCAGGAATTGATGGAATAAAAATTGAAATATTTCAAGAAAGTGAAGCTGCACTGGAGGTACTCACTCATCTATGCCAGGAAATTTGGAAGATGACTAGCTGGCCAAGTGATGTAGAGAGATCTATATTTGTGCCCATTCCAAAGAGAGGTGACCCAATGGAATGAGGAAATCATCAGACAATCTCTTTAATATCCCATGAGAGTAAAGTTTTACTAAAGGTAATACAGAAACAGCTGTAAGCATACATTGACAGAGAACTTCCAGAGGTTCAAGCTGGATTCAGAAGAGGCTGTGGAATGAGGGATATCATTGCTGATGTCCGATGGATCTTTGCTGAAAGCCAAGAATACCAGAAAGATGTTTACCTGTGCTTTATTGACTATGCAGAGGCTTTAGACTGTATGGATCATGACAAGCTATGGACAACATTGCAAAGTATGAGTATTCTGGAACACTTAATTGTGCTCATGAGGAATCTGTACATGGACCAAGAGGCAGTTGTTCTAACAGAACATGGGAACACTGAATGGTTAAGAAAGGTGTGCAACAGTGTTGTATTCTTTCACCATACTTACTCAACCTGTATCTGAGCAAATAATCCGAGAAACTGGGTTATATGAAGAAAAATGTGGTATCAGGATTGGAGGAAGACTTATTAACAACCTACAATATGCAGATGATACAACCTTGCTTGCTGAAAGTGAAGAGCACTTAAAACACTTACTGATGAAGATCAAAGACCACAGCCTTCAGTATAGATTGCATCTCATTGTAAAGAAAACAAAAATCCTCACCACTGAACCAATAAACAATATTCTAATCAATGAAGAAAGCATTGAACTTGTCAAGGAATTTATTTTTCTTGGATCCACCATCAATACTCATGGAAGCAGCAGTTAAGAATTAAACGACATACTGCATTAGGCAAATCTGCTGCACAAGACCTTTTTAAAGTGTTGAAGAGCAAAGATATCAGCTTGAGGACTAAGGTGTGCCTGACCCAAGACATGGTATTTTCAATAACCTCATATGCATGTGAAAGCTGGGCAGTGAATAAGGAAGACCATAGAAAAATTGATGCTTTGAATTATGGTGTTGGAGGAGAATATTGAAAGTGCCATGGGCTGCCAAAAGAACAAAGTGATCTGTATTGGAAGAAGTGCAGCCAGAGTGCTCCTTTGAGGCTATGATACCCAAACTTCATCTCTCATATTTCGGACATATTGTCGTGATGGAGCAGTCACTGGAGAAGGATATCGTGTTTGGTAAAGTGAATGGCCCGAGATAAAGAGGAAGATCCCCTGTGAGATGGATTGGCATAATGGCAGCATCAACGGGGTCAAGCGTGGCAACAATTGTGAGATTGGCCCAGGACCAGGAAGTGTTTTGTTCTCTTGTGAATAGGGTCTCTATGAGTCGATACCAACTCGATGGCACAACAATGTGCAACCTAAGCTTCCAAGGCTGAATTTAGCAGTTTACACATGGGAGAATCCTTGCCGTCATTTGAACTGTGTAACTGTTCTTAAGAATTTGTAAATGCTTCAAACTTGATATTAATAATGGCTTGATATTTATTAATAATGACTATATTAAGAAAAGTGAGGTTTAGGGACATAATATGTATCTTGCCCAAGGTTCCACACAGCTATTAACTGGAAGAGCCAGGAATGGAATTAAGGGCATTTGACTCCAAAGGTCATGTTCTTAACTACTATATAATGTTTTACACCTCTAATACAATAATGAAGATGGTGTAGTGGGTTAGTTATTGAGCTGCTAGCCATAAGATCTGTTGTTCAAACCCAGCAGTTACTCTGTGGGAGAAAGATGAGGCTGTCAGCCACAGAAAGATTTATAGTCTTGTTGTTGTTGTTGCTAAGGGTTGTCTAGTTGGTTCTGACTCATATTAACCCTGTAAAGTTTTCAAGAAGCTGGTGGGTTTGAGCCACTGGTCTTTTGGTTAGCAGTCTAGTGCTTATCCCTACAGTGCCATACCAGGAGTTCTTGGGAACCCTAATAAAGCAGTTTTATTCCTTGTGTTTCTCTGCTATTCATAAGGTTTTCAGTGACTAAATATTCAGAAGTAGTTAGTCACTCCTTTTTCCTAGTCTGTCTTTGTCTGGAAGCTCATCTGAAACCTGTCCACCTAACAACAACTAACAACAACTACTGGTGTTATTGGTTGATGTGCTGGACTGCAAAGTCGTTTGAACTGCAAGGTAGGTGGTTCAAGCTTACCAGCTGCTCCGTGGAAACCCTAAACAGGGTCACTATGGATCAGAACCAACTCGATGGCACTTAACAAAAACAAAAACAAAACTCTCTGTTCTATATGGGCTATATGTCAGAAATGATTCAATGGCAGTGGGTAATGCAATAATGTACACTGAGTAGATTTCAGTAAGCCACAACACCTGCTGGCTAGTAATAAACCAGTGTTAACAACCTGAAATGGGTTAGAAGCAGATTCTTCCTCAGTTGTATTACTCAGAAATTCCCTCTTCCTCAATATGCTTATCTATGTAAATTTTCAATTTGTCTATACTAGTTATTATAATTACTTGTTTGTTGGTTTTGTCTGCTTGTTAAAGGCCCTCAAGTTGGTCAATGGGGTTTCAAATCAATTATGATTCATAGTGACTCTATAAGATAGAGTCAAATAGCCCACAGGGTTTGCTTCCTAAAACAAAAGACAGTTGTATAAACAGAACAAGGGGATACTAAATCAGGAAAAGTGTGCTTCAAAGTTGTATCCTTTCACCATACTTATTCAATCTGTATACTGAGCAAACAGTATGACAAGCTGGATTGTATGGAGATGAATACAACATGAGGATTAGAGAAAGACTCATTATCAACCTGAAATATACAGATGATAACAACCTTGCTTGCAAAAGCAAAGATGACTTGAAGTACTTATTGAAGAAGATCAAAGACAATGCCATTCACTGTGGATGACACCTCAACATAAAGAAAACAAAAATCATCCCAACTGGACCAATAAGTAATTTATCTCATGATAAATGGAGAAAGGATGGAAATAGTCAAGGATTTAGTCTTACTAGAATCCACCATCAACACTCATAGAAGCAAGAGTCAAGAAATCAGTGTGTTCTGTTGGGCAAATCTGCTACAAAAGATCTGTTGAAAGTATTAAAAAAGTTTTTCCATTTTTAGGGCTAAGGTACACCTTAGCAATACCATGGTATTTTTAATTGCCTTACCTGCAAGCAAAAGCTAAACAATAATGAAAACTGAAAGAGAACTGATACCTCTGAATTACGGTGTTGGTCAAGAGTACTGAATATAAGAACAAATAAATCTGTGTAAAACTGATGTTCTCCTATGTAAACTATCACTCAATTTACAATAAAAACTTTAAAAAAAAAATCAGTACTTAGAAAACAGAGGAGTTAGAAGTGGATGAGATCCAATTCTTAAATCTACAGTAAGTGGTTCAAGGATTACCAAAATCCTTACCGTCTACAAATGAAAAGACGATGAACTTACTACTAAAAGTGTTCTTTATTGAATGATCCCCATTTGATGAGTTTTATTGCAATGTATATTAGATTAGGGAAGGCATTATTGTTGTTGTTGTTGTTGTTGTTAAGTGCTGTCTGAGTGGGTTCCCACCTGAGTAGGGTTTCCATGGAGCACCTGGTGAGTTTGAACAGACGACCTTGTGATTCAAACCGACTTGGCAGGGAAGGCATAGGGTGGTATAAATGGCTAAACGTTCAACTGCTAATTGGAAGGTTGGTGGTTCGAACTTACCCTGAGATACTCAGAATAAAGTCCTGATGGTCTGCTTCCCAAAGGTCACAGCCTTGAAAACGCTGTGGAGTCCAGTTCTACTCACACACATGGGGTCACCATGCATCAGATTTGTCTCTATGGCTACTGATTTGTTTTTTTGGTAGAATAGATTAACATTGTATTTTTAAAAATAAACAATAGATTGTTCATTTAGAAGAAAGAAAGAATGAAAGAAAAGAAAGAAAGAAAGAAAGAAAGAAAGAAAGAAAGAAAGAAAGAAAGAAAGACCAAACAAATCTATCTTGGAGGAAGTACAGCCAGAATACTCTTCAGAAATAAGGATGTTACCAGGAGGGAACAATCCGGAGAGAAAGACATCATTCATAGTGAAGTAGAAGGTTAGCAAAATAGAAGACCCTCAACAAGATGGGCTGACACAGTGCCTGCTACAATTGTGAGGGTGGTGCAAGACTTGATTTTTTGTACATAAGATCACTATGTCAGAATTGACACAAGGGCACCTAACAACAAATAGAATCTTTATGGGAGCAATTGTCAGTTCTTTTCTTTCTTGGAGCAGCTATTGGACTTCAGTGTCTGACCTTTGAGTTAACAGTGGAGCACCTAGGCTTCTAGAATTACGTGTTAACCCACTGCCAGATGATTCCTATGCATGCAACACTACAGGACAGAGTAGAATTGCTCCTTAGGGTTTCTGAGGCTGTAAATCTTCAGGGAAGCAGACAGCCTCATCTTTCTTCTGCAGAGCAATTGTAGATTTAAGCCCCTGACAATTTGTATTTATTAAAGTACAAATGACTGGATATCAGCGTTTCTGGCTTCATAGTCTTAGGGTGGCCCTGAGAACTTGCATTTCTCACAAGTTCGTAAGTGATATTGACGCTGGTTTAGGGATAAATATTTCAAGTACAACTGATTTATAACAATTTATTTTTTTTAAATCTTTTTTTGTGTCCATTTATCTAAAGCCAAAGGCTCAAAACATATGACTTTAAAATATTTAAGTGTCTAACATATTTAAGGTGGAGGGTCAGAGAAAAAGAGGAAGACCCCCAATGACATAGATTGGCCAAGTAGCACCATCGATGGACTCAAGTGTGGCAACAATAGTGAGGTTGGCCCAGGCTCAGGCAGTGTTTCGTTCTGCTGTGCATAAGGGTCACTATGGGTCGGTACCGACTCCATGGTACCTAACAACAACAACAACAACAACAACAACTTACTGAAGATCTTGCGGGAACATCATGCTGTCATTTTCTCTGTTCCCGTCATCCTTCATCCATCTTTCTTTTTTCTGAAGAAACAAATACATTTAAGAAACTGAACATGACAGGAAATATAGAATGGGAATTGATGAGAAAGGGGATCTGACTTTTCCTGGCATTTGAGTTACCACAGACTTGGTAGTAAAGACTGTGATCTCCTTCTGTTATAAACCTTTCAAAATGACAAAGTCCTTTGATGATATTTGCAATATGTCAACCACAAGTTGTTAAAATTGATCTCTAAAAAACCCCTAAGAAGAGCTAAACCTTAGTTTGAGAAAGTTTCTTTGGTGAAAATTCGAAGTTTTCTTTCTACAATTAGGGGACCAGAGAAGATGACCTTCAGGCCCCAGCAATGCTATATCCCATAGCTGTCCAAAATGGAGACTTTGGTGTTTTTTTTTAACACACAGTTAAATTTCCCTGTCTTCTCTACATATGGTGACCATATAACTGGAAATTTCCTTGGACACTTGTGGTTTCAAATATGTTTCATTGTCATGCGTCTTAATTTTTAATCTGAAAATATGGTCACCATAGCTACACTTTTTACTGTGAGGAATAATGCAGTTGGAACTAGGGTACACATCTTCTTTGTCTTTGTGTCTATGCCTTTGCTGAGAGCTGGAAATGTTTTGATAACAGAGTAAAAAATTGACCCTCAAACTGAAGACTGAACATCCTCATCTCAGGGAGTACTCTAAACCTGTTGCTTAGGTCTATGCTTCTGTGGTAAGAAACCATTAAGTGGCTGGTCCAGAAGGTTAGACTGTAGCACCAACACTAAGCCAAACTAAACACACTGCCAATGACTGGGTTCCAATTCATAGCAACTCCATGCTATACAGCTGAGTACTACAGGGTTTTCTTCGCTTAATAATTGTAGAAGCAGGTCATCAGGCCTCTACTGGTCTCTATGGAGCTTCCAGTCTTAATGTTTTCCTCTGGGATTTCCCTCTAGCTGGCATGGCAAGGCTGGGTGGGTTTGAACTGTCAACCTTTTGGTTAATAGTTGAGTGCAAACTGCAGTCCAAAGATGTACCATCACTAAGTATAAGAAATTCCCTAATACAAAAGATAAATCGGTAAGAATAATAATAGCTTGCTGTTGTTGTCAAGTGCCATAGAGTCAGTTCCGACTCATAGTGACCCTGTGTAGAGTTTTCAAGGAGCAACTGGTGAGCTTGAACTGCCAATCTTGTGGCTAAACATCCAGTGCTTTCCCTACAGAGCTATACCAGGTCTCCAATAATAGTTATCCATTATTAAATATGTACTGTGTGACTTTCTCTGTGTATAAATCAAGGCAATTTTTAGTAGAGTTCAACTTTAGCTAAGATATGTTTTGTTTCAGATCTTAGCTCCACTAGCTCTATTTTAGCTCTGGTACTTTATGGCTGACTTTCAGGTGTAAATTGCTTTATCTGGAGACATTGCTAACCTGAAGATGGTTTTTGATCACTTAGATTCCTCAGACAGAGGAATGTCAAGGGCATTTTCTTAGATCCTACTCCTAAGTCATTTTCATTAGTGACTTCTCAACTATTCAATAATTGTCTCAATCCCTTGTGACCATTTCCCTATTCTGTGCAGGATCTTTAAAATTTCATGTTTCCAGGTTGTTACCATTTATTTATTTATTTATTTTGACCTCTTGTTAGTCCTGTCAATTTGTTTCTTTACTTGTTTTTCTAGTTCTGTGAGTCAATGTTGAGATCATGAAAAATAATAACTTTCAAAGAGCCATAGGTTCATGGTCTTTTTCATTCTTAGGGAAGGAATTGTTATAATACTTAGAAATCAGAAAGAAATAGAGAAAGGTTTGTTATTCATTTAGACATTTGAATGTACAACATGCTGAGCATTGAGCTAATGCTGCAAACACAGGAATGAACATTGTCCTTGCCCTTGAAGGCTCATATTTTATGTCATAGGCGGTTTCTATCTCAGGCCTTACTGCCAACGCTAGCGTTTTAGGTACCTCTTCATGATGAAGGGAATAGTTTAATTAGGGTAGTATGGTCATCCAAGCAGGCTCTTCAGAATTCATATATCCATAGTTTGTGCTTAATGGAGGAAGATGGAAAACCAGTAGTGTCAGGCTATGAGACTCTGACCCAAACTGGCAAGAGAGGAGAGAAATATGTAGGGACAGGGATATAGTATAGGCCTGAAAAAGGACTAAAACTTGATTTTATTTTAGGCTCAGGAGTTCCTGACCTTAGCATAGTAATGATGAGGCAAAACTTAATGAACACATTCTCTGTGATCAGATTCTATAGTTCTAAGCACATGTTTAGCAGTTAAAAAGAAAAAAAAAAGTAAGCTGGAGAAGTTTCATTCAATCCTTCTCTTATTTTCACCCCTCTTCTTTAGTATTTCTCCCAAGCCACCCAATTTATGGAAAAATTTTAAAAATCACACGAAGAACTATATGGACAATTAATACACCAGTAAAAGTTTTCATTACCAAAACATTCACATGCAATATTCACTCAGATGACTCCTGAGGTCCTTTGGAGTCCTTTGATTCACTGTTGAGAAACAATGGGATTGGAGTTCTGTTTTTCCAGGGCCTTGTCAGTGCTAAAGAGCCCTGGTGGTACAGTGGTTAAGTGCTTGGCTGCTAATCAATAGAGCAACGGTTCCAACTCACAGCTGTTCTGTGGGAGAAAGATTTGGCAATCTGCTTCTGAAAAGATTATAGCCTTGGAAATCCCATGGGCAGTTGGCTCTGTCCTAAAGATCACTAGGGGTCAATCTACTCAGCAGCACACAATAACAGTCTCAACTCTTGACTTATTCTATTTTATAACTTAGAAGGGATCCCTGGGTAGTGCAAACAGTTAACACACTTGGCTGCTGACTGAACATTTGGAGGTTCGAGTCCACCTAGAGTTTCATCAGCAGGAAGGCCTAACAATCTACTTTGGAAAAGTAACCCATCAAAAACCTATAATGTGAAGTTCTCCTCTGATGTACATGGAGTTGCCAGGAGTGAGAGTCGACTTGAGGGCAATTGGTAGTATCCTGAAAAATTGAGTGTACATCTGTATCAGAACGTTGTGGTGGTTGTTCAGGTTTCCTGTATACTGACTGTTGTACAAAGAAAAGAGAGCTGACCATAGCATGTTGTTGTTGTTATGTGCTGGTTCCGAGTCATAGTGACCCTGTACAGGGTTTACGAGGCTGTAAATCTTTACAGGAGCAGAAAGCCTCATCTTTCTCCCGCAGAACAGCTGGTAGTTTTGAACAGCTGATCTTGCGCCTCGCAGCCCGATTCATAACCACTATGCTAGCAGACCATAGTATAGACACTTTAAACTCATGGGTTTCAAACTCTTAAAACAATCTGACCTGAGAAAGCGAACAGAAGCAGAAGAGAGCATTAGAGAATCATTTCTTCGCGGTACTGTCTTCCTGGGATTGTCGCATTCTAGCACATCACATTCATAGCAGACAGACATCACACTCAAGAACCAAAGGTTAGTCTTCTCCCAGGTTATTTGGAGAGGGAAATGCTGATTACAGGGGAATAGCCTATTGGTGAGGGAATTGCCTCAGAGTTGAGGGCTCTCAGGGAGCAAGAGGCTTTTGTGGCTTCTGACATCTGTTTGCTCTTCTCCTCCCCTTTGTCAGGGAGAACAAAGGCAGCGGACCCTGTGGAGCTTCCAGACTTAATGTTTTCCTCTGGGATTCCCCTCTATCTGGAGCAAAGATTTCTCAGACAATGAAAGCTATTTCTCATCTGCAACAATTTGAAATTTTCCAAATTCCCCTTGTTTCAGTTGTGCTTGTTTTGGAAAATCTAGGAGATGTCCACAGATAAAATGGAGGTCTCCTGAAGATTTTTTTTTTTTTTTTTTTCCAAATTGAATCACAGTGAAAGTCAAATGGCAAGTAAGCTTTTAGTTTTAGGATCCATGCCAGACCTGAACAAACAAAACAAGCAGAAAATAAACAAGGACAGCAATTTAAAAGACCCAGTCAGCAGTCTCACTCAAGATTTTCATCTACCACAAAGATTGGGGACAACCAACGCCAATCAAAGTTCAAAGTTTAACTGCAAGCTACTTACAGACCAGAGAACGTGATATTACTTATTTCCTAGGAGTTGAACAAAACCACAGACTCTTTTTTTTATTACTGGAGTGGAGTGTTGAGAAAAGGAGTGTCTTTCATAGAAGTGCCTAACGACAGGACAAGAAGCATGATTTTAAGACAACATTTTTTTGGTTAAAATCTATAATGACTCAATTTTTAAAAAATATCAAATGTAATTGAATTCAGTGAAATTTCTGTCCTAGACACTGTGCTAATACTTTCTTCAGAATATTTTAAATTTTCTTCAGAATATGCTAATATGGTGGTATAATCAAGCATCCAAATGGATACATGCTAGTCAGTGTGATAAATTCATATATTAATGATACAAATATCTATTAAATGCTTACTATTTTTCAGGCTCCTGGATGGCACAATGGTTTGCACTTGACCATGAACCAATTGGCTGGTGCGCAAACCAAGCAGCACTGTGAATAAAAGCCTTGGTGATCTTCTTCCATTAGGATTATAGCTATGACAACTCTAGAGAGCACAATTTAGTCTGTAACCAATGGGGTCTTTATGAGTTAAAATCGACTCAACAGCAACGGAGTTGGTTTTTTTAATTACACCTGATGTGGAGCTGTATGATAAGCACTAGACTGCTAACCATAAGGTGGTCAGTTCAAAATCACAGGCACTCATTGGAAAGCCTATACAGAGTTGCTATGAGTTGGAACTGACTGGATGGCACTTAGTAACAACAACAACTTCTCACTATGGACTGTCTCAATATCTACCATTTCACATTTATGACAAGAGTAAAAACCCTACTATCCAACTATTTTGTGAATTAATGGTGCATGTGTAGCAGAAATGAATGCTGACGTGAGAGTAATGTTGGCTGCGAGAGTTAAGGTTATATGTCAACTTGGCTAGGCCATGATTCTCAGTGGTTTGGGAGATCTGCAATGATACAATTTGGCAGTATGTGATGATATCGTGGTGGTAGTGGTTATGTGCTGTGGAGTCAGTTCTGACTCATAGCTACCCTGTGTAGGGTTTCAAGGCTGTAAATCTTTACTGGAGCAGAAAGCCTCATCTTTCTCCTGCAGAACCGCTGGTAGTTTCGAACTGCTGACCATGTGATTAGCAGCCTGACTCATAATCACTCTGCTACCAGAGCTCCTTATGTAATGATACTTTCATTCTCCATTTTGTGATCTGATGTGGCTACTGTACATTTTTGTATACTACTACTGATTTTCACATAACGACTTTGATCTTTGAAACCTAACCATACCTATAAATGAGGAGATGCATTATGTATTATCCCAAGCTCTGTATTATGTATTATCCCAAGCACTGTATTATGTATTATGTATTATCCCAAGCACTGTGATAGGGGAGGTGGTACAGTGATAACTAAGACAGATACCAGGATTCCAAAAAGCGAAAACTTGACATGTTGAAAACAGGAAAGAGGAAGCAAAACTGCAAGATATTTAATTATAGTATGTAGGAAGTATAACTGTTTTTTATACATTTTTAAATTTGTTTCTTCATTTATGCCAGACAAGGATTATATAACTAAATGCAACTGGAGCAAAACAAATTGATATTATTGCAGCTAAATGAAAACAAGTCATTTCAGTTGATCTGTGCAACCCACAAGATATTTTGAAATATTGAGAACTGTTCAAAAACTAGCTCTGTATGAGAAGTATAGTGTGTTCACTGGTGACCACCTGGTTCTACTTGTGAGTGAAAGTGAGGGAAATGCACCAAAGAAGACCAAGAGCTGAGTTTGGCTATGTTCCATTGGCACCTGTTGACCTTAAGATGAAAAAGAGAAGAGGTCTAGTTGGTCTGAAATTCAGGTAGATGTGTGAACTTCTGAGCCCCTGGGCATGGGAAGTGGCCAGCTGGTCTGAAGTGCAGGGAGGTGTGTGTGAACTCCCAAACTTGCAGCTAGTACCCATTTGACCTAGCTTGGATGCTAGTTGATCAGAAATCAAACCAAGAAGATAAATATATTTGCTATTGAGAAAAAGTGTGAATTGCTACTATTTGACAAACTAGACTTTTGCCTATGAATGCAGTGACTCAAAAAATTCCAACCAGAATGGAAGGATTTTTCATATCAAGGAACAACTTTGTTTCCTGTGTATTGGATTGATAGGGATGAGAAATTTAGACACTGCCTGTCAAAAATGAGGGTGGCGGGGGGGACGGCACTACAAAGCATGAAGTGGTTGGCTTACAAGGTTTCTTGAGTTTGCTTAGTTGCAGAATGGGGTGGAGGAGAAAGACATAGTAGAATGGATAAGAAAACAAGATCCTTCAATATGCTGTTTACAAGAGACATATCAAAAAGATGGATGCAGCCTAAATACCCAACAACAGAAGAATGGTGAAACAAACTTTGCTACATATACACAATGGTATACTACAAAACACTGAAGAATAATGATAAATCTATGAAACACCTCACAGCATGGCTGAACTTGGAGCCCAATATGCTGAGTGAAATTAGTCAATCACAAAAGGACAAATATTGTATGAGATCAATGTTGCAGAAAATTAGTAAAAAAAAAGATTTTCTTGATAAAAGTAACAATCTATGACAGTTATGGGTGTAGAGAAGAAAATTATTCACAGGCTAGAGGTAGACACATGTTAATACGGGTGACAGGGGAAGCAATATACAACAAGAGGGAAGTTAGCAGAGGAAAGATGAAGATAGCTGGAGACAAAGTAAGGAAAGTGAGTATTACAGTTAACTGTTGGTTCATGACAAGGATTGCAACCATGTGAAGAAGCAAAGTATATGATTTGTTGAGTGTAAAACTGATGATCTGCTCTGTAACCCTTCATTCAATTCACAGTAAGAAGTTGAAAATAAAACATCCTAGTTTTGATTTTCTTAAATCCCAGTTCTAAACCACTGTCCTAGTGAATTAGTGTCTGGGGCATCAGAGGGACGTAAGATAGAGAACTCCTTAGCTGGGTCTATTCATAGCATGGACACTATTCTTGTTCTTAAGACCTCATGCATTTGGCTTTCTAGCCAAAATGAATTATTTATAAAATATTAAGAGAACATCTAAATGTGACCATCAGATTTTAAACAAACCTGGCTTTAAAATACACAGTCCTCTCCTTCAAGTGACTTGTTTCCCTTCCTTGGGAAAAATCTGGCCTTGTTTTTGAGCCAAAGGTCAGAGAGCTATGAACACCTTATTTGAAGGCTAAGCAAAATCTGGAGGCGCTCAAGAGAGGTAGCAGCTAGATCAGTAAGTGAAAGACAGTTTGGTTTAAGAGATAATGGTTATGGAACTCTGGGAGCATGGACTAACCACCTCTGCATGTTAACTGATATGCGTTGTTAAGTTTCTGTAGAGTCAGTTCTGACCCATAGTGGCCCTGTAGGGTTTCTGAGAAGAAGTTGGTGGGTTTGAACTGCTGAACTTGTGGTTTGAAGTCCAGTACTGATCCTACAACACAATAGGGCACTACTTTGTAAAGTGACAGGAGGACCCACTAGAACTAAGAAGAAAAGTTAAATATTTGTGTTAAAGTGTACAAAACTTTTCTTCTCTGTACCTCATATCCTCTTACAGTAATACCTCATATCCTCTTACAGTAATACCTCTCTGAAGGAAGATACTCTATGCACACAATCTACCTTATATTCATTTTCTGATTATTTAGTTGCATAAGGAAGGAAGAATGTGCAAAGCATAGGGATACATTCCAAAATTAAAGAATCTTTCTCTTTTGCACTTCAGTGGGGAGTTCTCTGCCTCTCTTTTCTCTAGGTAAAGAAATCAATGGCTTCTTGGCCTACCACTCTCTGGAAGCACCCCCAGGAAAGATGTGGACATAAAAAATCAGGGTAATAAGCACTGAATTTCTGACTCTTCTCGCATGTGATTCTAAAGTTTATAGTTGTGAACGTGAACAAAACTTCTTTTCCTTTATCACCTGTATCTAATCTGTCTCCAAGACTTGTTGCTTTTACCTCTTAGCTATCTCTCTAAAACACATCTCCTCTGCTATACTGCTCCAAGTACACCTCCACTTCATCCTGTCTCTTTCTAGTTCAGGTTATTATCACATGCCTCAGTTTCTGATTGCTGCATCCTTACCTCTCTTCAATCTGTTATTTATACAATAGCTAAAATGATTAAACACAATGTGATTACATTGCCAATACTATATACTGCCTGCATACTTTCTACTTCTCTTAGACTGAAAAGGTTTGATGTGGTCTTAAGATCCCTTTCGAGACTCATCTCTCATACCCCACTTCTCTTTCCCTTCCTCATTCCAGATACAACAACAGAACAGTCCTCATTTCCTTCTTCAGACCTGAGCTCCCCTAGAATTCAGAACCTGTGTATCTCTCCTTCACAACACTTGAACAAAACTGCAGCATTTGGCTTATTATTTGATCAGTTTATCTCTTTTTGAGACTGTGGGCCACATGAGATTAGGAAGCATGCATATTTGAAGCATTCAGTTTAGTTTCTATCGTTGTGTTGTTATGTGCCGTGGAGTCGGTTCCGACTCATAGTGACCCTGCACAGGGTTTCTGAGGCTGTAAATCTTTACCGGAGCAGAACTCCTCATCTTTCTCCCATGGAACAGCTAGTAGTTTCAAACCACTGACCCTGAGGTTAGCAGCCCAATTCGTAACCACTATGCTACCAGAGCTCCTTTAGTTTTTATAGACATTAGATAAATAGTTGCAAATGAGTAAAATTTAGACTTTTATTTTTAAATGAAAAATGGTATCATACTCTACTGACACTGAAAAAAAAAAAAAAGCAAAGCAAACAGATGGTGAAAATGGAAGGCGCAATAGGTATGGACTGAGTTGAAGTTCTGGAGGGAAAAAATGGTTTGAATGAAAAGGATCGGCAGGATTTGCTAATTACAGAATGGTAGTAGGCTTTTCGCTTTTAGTCTCTTCTTCCTGTTCGCCTCTATTTCCTTGTTGTTGTTAAGTGCCGTCAAGTCGATTCTGACCCATAGTGATCCTGTATAGGGTTTCCAAATGGCAGCTGGTGAGCTTGAACCGCCGACCTTGCAGTTCAAATGGCTTTGCAGTCTGGCGCATTAACCCACAGTGCCACACTAGGACTGCTCTATTACTTATCAGTCCATAATTCCTCATTGGAATCTCAGTCCAACATAGATCGTCTCACTAATTTGCTTAAACTGAGGTAATAACACTAGCTAACGTTTACTGATGACTAGCTAACATTTGTTCAAGAGTCAAGTTATCAATTTGAGGACTAGGGTGTACTTGACCCAAGCCACCTTAGTCCTCAAATTGATAGTTTTGTTCATATGCATGTGAAAGTTGAACAGTGAATAAGAAAGACCATAGAAGAATTGAGTTATACCATTGGAGGATACTATTTTAAAAGTACCAAGGACTGCCAAAAGAAGAAACCAATCCATGTTGTAAGAAGTATAGCCAGAAGGCTCCTTGGAAGTCAGGATGGCGAGACTTAGGACATATTATCAGGAGGAACAACTCCCTGGAGAAGGATATCATGTTTGATAAAGTGGAGGGTTGGAGGAAAGAAGGGAAGAAGACCCTTCCCCCCAAGAGACTGGTTAGTACAGTGGCAGCAACCCTCTCAAACGTAGCAATGATTTCAAGGTTGGCACAGGACTGGGCAGTGTTTCATTCTGTTGTGCAGAGGGTTGTTATGCGTTGGTGCCAACTCAATAGCACCTAAAGCTAACATTTACTGATGACAGCCTGGTGTGGCTCAGTAGGATCAGCACTGGGCTGAGAACCACAAGTTAGCACTTTAAATCCAGCAGCTGCTCCTCGGAAACCCTGTACAGGGTCGCTATGAGTCAGAACCAACTCAGTGGCATTTAACAACAACAGGACCTTTGAGCCTCAGTAGAAGTAACACTTTTGTGTCAGGTGTTTGTGGGATGCATTGATATGTTTTTTCCCCTCTCAAGACAACTATTCTTATCAAAAGGATTTAACATACACATCATGAATATAAGGAAGGGGTCTTTATTTTCTTGGATTGCCTTATTAGTACAGAAGCCAGTGCCTTCATATTATAGAGAGGAAGACAAATAAGAATAGTTTTCTGAATTGTCACTATTCTCTGTGCGACAGTTCAGAAAACTCTACCAAAAAGTGCTTCCATTTTTGGTATATTAACAAATACCACAACAGCATCAAAGTGGCTCAGGGTTATCTGCCACCCAGTGTTTGATCTGGTGGTACAAACATGAGTCGTACATTAGAATAGATCTGGAAGCCAATGGGAAAAATTTCAAACTTGGGATGAAGTTAATCAAACCCATATTATACTTAACATTCTTCTCTATTAAATAAAGGTCACTTCCTTCAGTATACTATTTTGAGCAAAGAAGATTTCTGCAATTCTGCAAGACTGAAGTTAATTAAACAGCATAGCAAAATGGAAAACAGATGTCACAGAACGTTTAAAAAGACTTTAATGACATTCAGCCTGTTTTCTTAAACTTATTTGTAGTTGCTATCATTCCCTGTATTTAAATTCATGAGTTGTTGGGATGGGAGGATTTATATCAATTCCCCGTAACTGGCAGTTGAAAAGATATCCAAAGAGGAGACCAGTTGGGGGAGTTTTACAAGTTTTTTTTTTTTTTTTTTTGGCTACACAACTTGACCAGTTCTTTTGGCTTAAACTCTTGAACTCTTTTAAGTTAACATATTCCATCTTTCAAAAGAACTTTCCATACCAACTCTAGCTTTTTCTAGGCTTTTCCAGTAGTCTCATGTTCAGTTCTCTTGCTAGCAACTAGTAGGTTTCGTAAGAAATTTACTATCTGTCCATTTTAGCTCCAATAAAGTACAGCATCATGAAATGTTGCTAGATTTGATTTTTAATTTGAATTTTGGGAATTTAATGAAATGTTTTGGGGATATTGTAGCTAAAATGAAAAAAAAAAATCACAAAGTTCTTATTAATGAATCAAAATGAGAAGAACAAGTGGGTCTACTTTTTAAGAAAATACATTCGCAGAATGAAAATGTAAAGCTTTAAGAGTAGACATGATAGGGATTATAAATTGTCTTGTCATGAAATTTCTTTTATGATGTTTCCCAGCATTTTGAGACCATTTGATAACTACTGACATTTGTCTTAAGGAGCACTATAAAATTTCTAAGAACAAATTTTCTGTACAATAAATTCAACTATCTACTGGAAATGACATACATCATTATTTCAAGTCTTTACTGAGATAGAAGAAGGCCTAGTGGTGCCATGGTTGGGTGCTCAATTGCTAACTAAAAGGTTGACTGTTTGAATCCACCTGATGACTGTGTGGGAGGAAAGATCTGGCTATCTGTTCCTGTGGAGTCCTGGTGTGTCACTGTAGGGTTAACACTGGACTGCTAACTGCAAGGTTGGTGGTTCAAACCCACAAGCTACTCCTCAGAGACCCTGTACAGGGTTTCTATGAGTTAGAATCAACTTGACAGCACTTAGCAACAATATCAATCTGCTTCTGTGAAGGTTACAGCCTAGCAAACCCTAGGGCAATTATCTGGCATACAGGGACACTGGGTCAGAATTAACTTGATGGCATTCAACAATAACCACAACTGAAATGGGAATTAAGAGCAAGCGATGAAGTATAATCACCACCAGGCAACTTATATTAGGTGAGGTAGTAGTTTAGACTGAAACAATGATCTCTTGTAAATCGGAGAAGAGACGGCTAATAAATAAATGGGACAATTCCGAAGCAAACGTAACAAGTAGATCTGAAACAAAAATTCATACAGTAGTTAAGTACACTGATATTGGGCAATGGTTTGCTTCTGGTACTACTTTGGATGTGTGTGTGTTTTTATACAAGTTGTCATCAAAGAGGCCATTTTTCCTGTCTGGCTTTATGCTTGGGTCTTTTTTTCTACTCCTTTTCCAAGAAAGTTTTATAATTAAAACTATTTCTTCAATATACTTAGCATATTGCAAGTTGTCAATGACAACATTACTTATATGTTGTCATTGGCAACTTGCAATATGCTAAGTATTGCATTAAAAAGACGTAAAAGCAAAATATTGAAACTTAAAGTGATAATTGGTTTGCTATTAGTTGGGGTGAGGTCCCTGGGTGGTACAAACGGTCTTTGCTTGATTACTGACTTAAAGATAAGTGGTTTGAACACATCCAACAGCAACACAGAAGAAAGGCCTGGCTATCTGCTTTTGTAATTATCACAGCCAAGAAAACCCTATGGAGCAGTTCTACTCAGTAACACACAGAATTACCATGAGTCAGAATTGATATGCAGATGATATAACCTTGCTTGCTGAAAGTAAAGAGGACTTAAAGTATTTACTGATGAAGATCAAAGACCACAGCCTTTGGTATGGATTACATCTCAATGTAAAGAAAACAACAATCCACATCACTGGACCAATAACCAACATCCTTGTCAACAGAGAAAAGATTGAAGTTGTCAAGCACTTCATTCTTCTTGGATCAACCATCAACACTCATGGAAGCAGCAGTCAAGAAATCAAATGACGTATTGCTTTAGGCAATACCTTTTTAAAGTGTTGAAGAGTAAAGATGTCAGTCTGAGGACTAAGGTGTTCCTGACCCAAGCCATGGTATTTTCAATAACCTCATATGGATGCGAAAGCTGGGCAGTGAATATGAAAGAACATAGAATTAATGTATCTGAGTGATGGTGTTCAAGGAGAATATCGGAAGTACCATGTGCTGCCAAAAGAACCAGCAGATCTATGTTGGAAGAAGTGCAGCCCAAGTACTCCTTGGAGGCCAGGATGGCCAAACTTTGTTTCTCATACTTCGGGCATATTGTCAGGAGGGACCAGTCTCTGGAGAAGGATATCATGTTTGTAAGGTGGAGGGTCGGAGAAAAAGAGGAAGATCCCCAGCGAGATGGATTGGCAAAGTGGCAGCATCAATGGGCTCAAGCGTGGCAACAATAGTGAGGCTGGCCCAGGACCGGGCAGTGTTTCATTGTGTTGTGCATAGAGTCGCTATGAGTCGGTATTGACATGATGGCAACAACAGAATTGACTTGAAGGCAATAAATTCAGGTTTTGTTGTCATTCTTGTTATTAGTTGGGAGTAGGTGTGAATACAGGAGTCCTTGTTTGAAGCTATAGGTTAAGCACTGGAATGATAACTGCAAGGCTGAAAGGTTGGTGGTTCAAACCCATCAGGCACTCCTTGGAAAACCTAAACAGGCTGTTGAGCTGACTCCACAGAACTTAATAACAAAAAAACAGGCATGAAAACAGGTTTAAGGTTTAACACGGGAAAGTCTGGAGGCTGAAAGATCAGCTTGGACATTGTGAGAATTCTTGGAACTGAGATGTGCAGACCTACAACAGCATGGTGGTAGTAGGTGAGGAAAAGTAGGGAAAACACATATTAAATAAACAAGAATTATCCAACAGCATGGGCTATTCTAATAGCTACCAAATACAAGTCTGTATGTGTGTACTGTGTCTTCCCTCCTCCTGTCACATGACCATGTCATTGTTCTAAGTGTGTATATGTCTTTCAAGGATTAGATCTTAGTTATTAAAAAAAAAAAAAAAAAGATCCTAGAAGCATAATTGATTCCAAACCTTGACTAATCAAAAGCTTTAAGTTCTCCTTTTTCAAATCAGGCCCTGGCCACAAATCAATGAAAAATGCAAAGTAAAATGGCCTTGAAAGTTGAGGAATAGGACAAAGGTAATGTGGTTTAAAAATGAAAAACAGTGGTCAGATTCCTTCCATGCTTGGAATTCATGGACACTATTCCTCCAAGCAGACTTCATAGTTCAGGAAATGCGTTGGGAAACAGATGAGGCGCACAGCTGCTGTTGTCTCTGGTTGGAGTGCCGTGCATGCTTTGCTCAGCCTGAAATCACTGTCACAGCTTCTCAGAAACTCATCTTGCCCATGGTCTTTGAAGTGAGACTGCCAAATTACCAATATGCTATGCTCTTTGAAGGTTATGGGTATGAGTTGAATTATTCCTTCTTTCTCTTACTTGGTCTTGTTCTGTCTCAGGACTAATGAGAGCCACTGTCAGTCAAAGGGAACAAAAGGTTCTCACCAATGAGTTTTTTTGGTGAAACTGAGCATGAGGGAAGCGGTGTTGGTTCAGGGCTAGAAGGCTCACCTTCCATGTGGGACACCCAGGTTCGATTCCTGCCAATGCACAGCATGTTCAGACATACCCATCTGTCAGAGGGTGCTTGTGTGTTGCTATGATGCTTAAAATGCTTCAGTGGAGCATCCAGATTAAGACAGACTAAGAAGAAAGGACTCATGCTCTGTTTCCAAAATGTAGTCAATGAAAACTCTATGAAACACAACATTCTGCTCCGTACCTAATCATGGAGATGGTGCAATACCAGGCAGCATTTTGGCAGGGTCACCAAAATTCTAAAAATGACAAAGCTAAGCATATGTTATTTTTGTTGTTAAATGCCGCCAAGTCAGTTCTGCCTCATAGCAACCTTGCATAGGGTTTCCAATGAGTGGCTGGTGAGTTTGAACCACTGACCTGGTGGTTCAAACTGACCTTGCAGTCCAGGATTGACAAAACTGCCCTACCTTAGTGGAAAGAAGCAGAATCTCACCAGGAAATACAGAAAAGAAGACCAGGAAAAGACAATTTAAAAAAAGCATGCATTTGTTTTATTGCAAAGCACCTTGCTGGTAAAGAAAATTGTGTTTTAGAAAATGCTAACTACCATTTGTACATATTAAACATGTTGTACATAGAGAACATCATTTACAAACTCCTTGTTAGTAACATGGCCAACGATTTCCTTCTAATGTGGCTTAATCTTGGAAGTGTGTTTTCTTTAGTTTCACACTTTACAGATGTCTTCTCTGTCTGGCACTAAAAAATATTGTTACTTAATGTAATTTTATTTAAAAAACAAACAGATTCCAAGTATATTTTTACATCAACAATTTTTAAATGATCTTTTTGAGTTTAAGTCTTGGAGACTTGAGTGACTTGCTAATTAGCCTTCATACCACTGATTCGACAGCTATTGATAAATTCACCCAATGTTTTAACTCTGTAGGTAAAATTAAGTCTGGGAAGACTGGAACAAAAGCTAGCATTATATCTTGCATGTGCAGAATCTTATATAGCAAATATGGTAGTTAATTTTCATACTCCATTTGTGCTTTAAAAGATGACTAAAGTTGCCTTTTGAAAAAGTTAGATTTCAGAAAAATGTATAAACCCCCTTTACTCTGTTGTTCACAATTAAATTGAGCTCCTTGTTCACTACCTTTAAATGTTTCACATTTCATGTTAATACCACCCCCACCCCCCACGATTCTCCTGCTTTTCTTTCCCTGTCTCTTCATTACAGTTGTCAGCATATTTTTGGCACTGAGGTCACTAGTAATTGGAAACACGAACTTGAAGACCAATCTTTATAAATGTTTTAAAACATGTTACAGCAGATGCTGTTCCACTGTTTGTCAGCTCCCTAATAGCCATCCTGCTCCACCCAAGTTGAATTCAGATTTTTTTCAGATAATGGATGGCAATCTTTTGAATATAGGGCTCTCTGCAAGCCCAGGGAATGAGTTATGACTAGTTACAACCAATCATGGTAACTCTACTCCTCTTTGTCCGATACTCACTTTCCCAGTTTTTCTTGGAACTAATAATGAACCTGAGACAGAGTTGTGGTCAATGAAGTCTGTTGGAAAACTGTTTCTTTAGAATAAAATGGGACCTCATAAAACATTTCACCTGTGTCCCAGTAGTCCAGCTCTGGAGGCTGGTGCTAGGACTTGGTGTTTGAGAGACTGCAGACAGCTCACAACCATGATGGAAAGACCAAGATAACTATCAAGACCCAGACATCTCTAGCTACTGAGCCAAATCTGGGCTTCCAATATATATACTTAGTGCACGTATAATGTATAATGTTTGTCTCAGTATGTATAGATAGTAAAATTGTTATGTTGAAGTTAAGTGTGACATGCATAGGGTTTCTGAGAGCAGCTGGTGAGTTTGAACCATCAACCTTGTAACTCAAACTGACCTCATAGGCCAGTGTATATCTGATAGTGTCACACCAGGACTCCATATTAAAATTGGTGGTGGTGGTGGTAGTGTACTGTGGAATTGATTCTGACTTATAGTGACCCTACATGGGGTTTCTAAGGCTGTAAATCTTTATAGGAACAGAAAGCCTCATCTTTCTCCAGCAGAACACCTGGTTGTTAGGTGCCACCGAGTCGGAATGAACTCATAGCAACCCTATGAACAAAGCACTGACCAATCCTGCACCAACCTCACAATCCTTGCTACGTTTGAGCCCATTGATGCTGCCACTGTGCCAATCCATCTTTTGGGGTCTTCCTCTTTTTCTCCAACCCTCCATTTTACCAAACATGGTATCTTTTCCAGTGACAGGTCCCTCTGGACAATATGTCTGAAGTATGACAGACAAAGTCTGGCCATCCTGGCCTCCAAGGAGCACTCTGGCTAAACTTCTTCCAAATTTGTTCTTTTGGCAGTCCATGGTACTTTCAATAGTCTCCTCCAACACTATAACTCAAATGCATCAATTCTTCTATGGTTTTCCTACATTGCCAGAGCAAAATTAAGGTGTATTAACTACTATGGCAAACATTTTGTTCAGTTTCTGAGAAAGGAAAAGGGAAGCAAGGAAGAGAGTCAAGTCATAGATGTGATTAGAGGCAGAATTCCCTAGGAAGAATGGATTCCACTGACGCTACATCACTGGAGAGCTTCCAAGGCTTTTCCTGAACCAGCTTCAGTAACGTTTGGGTTAACTTATGGAATGTTAGCCAAATACCCAACTATTAGTAGAAGTAATTAAATTTGTCACATGATAATAATAGAAAGTAATTGGCAGAGGTGGGAGGAAGAGTAACAGTGAAAGAGAAAGTTAGGATAAAAATTATACAATTAACCACCACTTTTTCACAAGAGAGACTTTCAGCAATCACCACAGAGATAGACCCAAAGTTGAAACTATTCCCAGCACCCAAGCCCACTAAAACAAAACAAAAATCCCTCCAGCAGTTCTCACTAGAATGCTTACTGAATGTGTAAAATGAGACAGTCTATTAGCTGAACTCCCTGAAAATCAGAAGCAGCAGTATTCAATGGAACCAAAACCAATAAAACCAAACCTACTGATATCGAGTTGATTCTAACTCATAGCAACACTGTATAGAGTTTCCATGGCTACAAATCTTTATGGGAGCAGACAACCTCATATTTCTCTTCTGGAGCAGCTGGTGATTTTGAATAGTCAATCTTGCAGTACTTACCCTACAGTGATTTAGGAGTTTAGGAAAAGGAATGTTAAAAATTTTTTTTTCCAACCATCCCTCTCCTCATCAGTTCCTGACACCCTGACTCAGATCATAGCCTAAAAGAAATAGAATGGTTAGATGAAGAAAAGAGAGACTCAGAATAAAAATGTATTTTGGTAGTTGTGTGCTGTGGACTCAGTTCCGACTCATAGTGACCCTGCATAGGGTTTCCGAGGCTGTAATCTTTACTGGAGCAGAACACCTCATCTTTCTCCTGCGGAAAGGCTGATAGTTTCAAACTGCCGACCTTGAGGTTAGCAGCCTGATTCATAACCACTACTCTACCATTTGTTGTTGATGTTGTCAGGTGCCATCGAGTCGGAACCGACTCATAGCGACCCCATGCACAGCAGAACGAAACAATGTTCGATCCTGGGCCAACCTCACTACCGCTGCCACACTTGAGTCCATCAATGATGCCACCTGGCTGATCCATCTCGTTGGGGGTCTTCCTCTTTTTCTCTGACCCTCCACCCTACCCAGCATGACATCCTTCTCCAACGATTGTTTCCTCCGGACAATATGTCCAAAGTAGGAGAGACGAAGCTTAGCCATCCTGGCCTCCAAGGAGCACTCTGGCTGCACTTCTTCCAAAACAGATCTATTGGTTCTTTTGGCAGTCCATGGCACTTTCAGTATTCTCCTCCAACTCTACCAGAGCTCCTTAAAAACATATTTTAAGTACACTATGATAAATGGCTAACGTAAGTAAGAGTGAGGTGTTTTTTTTTTTCATATAGTTGTTCTCAAAGGAATGATCCTCCTTCATTCTAACTGGCAGCCTGGGTGGCAATGTGCCTGGAACAAATACTAATTGGGAACAATAGACTGAGGGCCAGTATGGAGGAAAGGGGAGTCGGGACAATAAGGGGGAGCAGAGGAGGGATTTCTGATGTCTTCCTGAAAGCAGATGTGGAATGGGTGGTTTGTCTGCTGGTGATAAACTGTCTTGACCCATCTTTTGAACTCAGTGAGTGTGCTCATTTGTAGTAGTAAAATTTTGTTCAAGAGCAAACAGATGTAAATATTATACTGTAAGATCTCCTGAAGGGATTAAAATGCA
>NW_006408584.1:10977894-10991904 GCF_000296735.1 Chrysochloris asiatica
TTCTACTCCTGTAAAGATTTACACCCTCGGAAACCCTGTACAGGGTCGCTATGGGTCGGAACCGACTCGACGGCACTTAACAACAACAACAAACATGTCAGAATATTTCCATCACTAATACTACTACTAAGGAGTTCTGATAGCGCAGTGGTTACAAATCAGGCTGCGAACCACAAGGTCAGCAGTTCGAAACTACCAGCTGCTCCATGGGAGAAAGATGAGGCTTTCTGCTCCCGTAAAGATTTACAGCCTCAGAAACCCTGTTCAGGGTTGCTATGGGTCAGAACCGACTCGACGGCACTTAACAAAAATACTACTACTGAATGGAATACTACAACCGGAGTCCTGGTGAGGTGCTGCAGGATAATGTCCTAGACTGCAAGGTCTGTTTGAACCCAAAGGTCTGTGCTTCAAACCCACCAGCCGATCCTTGGAAACATACAGGGTTGCTATGAGTTGAATCAACTCAACAGCACCTAACAAAAACAACAAATACTACTAATGATAATGGCCACGAGAATGAACTCAAATATACCAAGGAACAGGAAGATGGCAGAGAACTGGGCAACATTTTGTTCTGTCACAATGAGTCAGAACCGACTCACCTGCCATGAACAGCAACAGTATTACAACTACCAAGAGCTACTTGTTCTCTTCCTGGTGAATCGGGCTGCTGCTGCTGCTTTTTAATTTTGGCCCTTAAAGAAATAATATAAGGTTTTTGAACAGTTTACTTTTACAAAATCACCTTGAGGCTAATTAAAACAAATAAACAAAAACCTTTACAGTAGATTATCTGTAATAAAGGCTAATGAAGATTGCAGACAGAAATGAAATAATAGGAGAAACTCTTCCTTTGACCTAAAAGAAGCTCAAACCAGAAAGGGTAGGTTTAAATCGGAAAAAAAAGAAAATTCAAATGATGCACAATATCAAGCCGTACCCCTCTCCCCAACCCCAAGCTTTTAAAACTAAAAGCAACACAAGAGAAACATAAATTAGGGCTACACCACTCTGTGTGGATATTTGATTAGCTTTCTGTAAGTACAATATGGAATCCTGGTGTGGTGCTGTGGGCTAATGTGTTGGGCTGCAAAGTTGGCTTGAATTGCAAGGTCAGTGGTTCAAGCTCACCAACTGCTCCTTGGAAACCCTATAGGGTTGCTGTGGATTGGAACTGACTCAACGACACTTAGCAACAAGCTGGATAGCACAGTTGGTTCTTTCTACATACTGAATACAGATAACTCTTTCAGTGGAAAAGAAATCAACCTCCCCAGGACTTATGATACTGTTCAATATTTAAACTTAAAATAGGAAATATTGCTTTTAGAAATATGTGCATTTCTGTAGTTCATACTGGTGTTATTTTTTAATTCAAACCCTAGGTTAAACTTGGAAACATATTTCCAGAATTCATGATTTTCTGAGTATGAAGCTTTCTATCTCAAGTGTTTAGGATCTGGGATTTTTGCTAGCAACAATAAAATCATTATTTAAAACATTTTGTTTTTTCCTTAATTGTTAATGACTAGGGTTATATTCACATTAATACTTCATAATTAAAATTATGGTCAAATTTCCCTTATCACATGAGTCATCATTTTAAAAACAACCTCAAAGTTTTGGGCTTTTAAAAAAAATCTGCTTATTTGAATGGCTAATAAAACCAATAGGTATTCAGCATTTACTTACTTAAAAGGAGAAGAAAACAAACAGGATTCATCCATAAGCAGTAACTCTAAAGCATATCAAGATAAAGAAAAAAAAAAAGTTTTGTACTGAAGAGTTAAATGAATAATTCCAAGAATCTATGTCTACATGAGATCCTAAGACATTCTTTTAACCAGAAATTACTAGTTTATATGTTCTTTATATATAATACTAATTCTCTATTTGTAAAAAAGAAGAGCATCCATATAATTGTTCAAACTTCATCAGTGAATATGGAGCGTTTAGTTATATGATGATATTTTAGGTGGTTGCTGTTGTTTAAGTGCCATTGAGTTGGTTCCAACTTCTAGCGACCCGGTTTCCGAGGAGCGGTTATAGGGCTTGAACTGCTGACTTAGTGATTAAGTGCATTTCAAAAAGACAAACAATGAGCAGTGAGAAATGCACTATCAGAGTGTGTAAAATAAATCTGTATCATGCATATTTTCATGTTCTGATAAATCATGCTTACTACTCTGATTTGCCTTGGTATAGTCTTTACCTTACTAAGAACTGAGTTACTTTAAGTTGAGAAAAGGAAGAAATAATTACACTTTAGAATCATTTCACTTTAAGATTCATTTTTCATACACTGTATGGTTTCCTGAATTTCTTGGTACTGTTCACTGGCCTTACTTTCTTATCATCTCTAATAAACCCTGTGATGTTCTGAAGTTCAAGCGATGCTCCCTTTTCTAGGAGAAAACAAAATGGAGTAGTGATTGACTTCTTCAAGCAAAGGCTACTGGACTCTTTTGTCAATTCAAGTTGCCCTACGCTTATCCACTGAGTCCTTGGGTGGCAAAAAAATTCAGTGCTTGCCTAACAATAAGAAGGCTGGTGATTCAAACCCACTTAGAGGTGCCTCAGAAGACAGACTTGACAATCTGTTTCCCAAAGGTCACAACCTTGAAAACTCTATACAACAAAGTTTGTCATCAAGAGACGGAATTGACTCTGTGGAAAGTGGTTTGGTTTAGGCTGACTCCAAACAACAGATAGTCAATGTCCTCAAGTCTTCTCTAGACCATTTCTAGATTTGCCTTTTTTTTTTTTTTTTGACATTTTTGAGGTTTAAGACTTTATTCACATAATAATGAACTTTCACCGAAACAATAGACATATTTTAAGGAATGGGAATATGTACTGGACTGCTAACCACAAGGTTGGCAGTTTGAGCATTTAGATTCAAAAAGAGATTTGTATACTAGTGTTCACTGCTGCACTACTCACAGTTGTTAAAAGGTAGAAACAATCTAGACTTGCTTTTTAAGCTTTTCAAAAAGTTATTTATGTTAGCACTCTAAGCCAATCAATTACTTAGCAATAAAAACTCAGTCGCTGTCCAGTTGCGTCCAGCTTATGGTGACATTACTATCACCAGTTGCCTAGGGATAGATTCTGTCTCCTGATGTCCCCCTGGCTATCAGAGTAGAACAACTCCATAAGATTTTCAAAGGTTGATTTTTCCGAAGCACATTGCCATGATTTTCTTGAGAGGCACATTTGGAGGACTCACGTCACCAACCTTTCTGTTAGCAGCGGAATGCTTAACCATTTGTGCCACCCCACCCAGGGATGTCCAAGGCAACAAGGAAGGGACAAAAGGAAGGGTAGAAGTTTCAGGAGAATGGACAAGAGAAAGGTCAGAAGTACCTGGACAATTCTTCATACACATGGTAATGTGGAATAGGGATTTCTATGAAGCCAGGTACTTGGATGCAAGACTCAGGCATATTTTATTTTACAGGGTTTTTTTGTTTTGATTTTTTTTTTTTTTCTGTCACAGAAAGAGATGTCGAAATGCCCCAGTGAATTTAGAAACATATCACTAATGATTTCTCATTTGGTTGTTAAAATAAAATGCTTGGAGGATTTCAGCATTTTAAAGCACCAGGCATGAAAAGGAAGTATTAATTTTCAGCCTTTAGCCAACAGTGTGTATGCAACATGTCTCACAAAATACTCTGTCTAGTGGTCTGTTACCAGTGTTTTTGCATTACTTCATATCTAAGCTTAAATAAATGAACTAGTTGTCTATCAACATTTTGTAGCCAACATCTGTAGCCAGACATCAGCACTATCCCCATTTCTGATACTCAGTTCATTGGAATTCACATGTACTGTTTCCAAGAACTCTAGGGTGATTTGAATGAGAACAAAAAAAAAATTTTTTTCAGTAAAAACATAGGAAAAAAATTGTAGATTTTTTGTGGGTTTGCAGGTTTCTTATTTCAGAAACATTGTGTATATTATGTATAGCCAAGTCACAAAGGAGTCACTGCTAACATTTTCTTAATAATGACCAAAGTGTGGATGTTGTTGTTACTTACTGTTAGGTGCCATCAAGTTGATTCTGACTTCAGAGCACAACAGAATGAAACATTGCCTGGCTCTGTGCCATCCCTCAACAATTGTTGTTATGCTTGAGCCCATTACTACTGCCACTGTGCCAATCCGTCTTGTTGGGGGTTTTCCTAATTTTTGTTGATCCTCCACTTTATCAAGAATGATGTCCTTCTCCAAGGGCTGATCTCTCCTGACAATATGTCTGAAGTATGAGAGATGAAGTTTTGCCATTCTGGCTTCTAAGGAGTATTCTGGCTGTATTTAAAAAGAAATACAAATATATCTATTCTTCTGGTGGTCCATGGTACTTTTAATATTCTTTTCCAACACTGTAACTCAAGTGCATCACTTCTTCATAGGTCTTTCTAATTCACTGTTCAACTTTCATATGCAAATAAGGCTATTGAAAATACATAGACTTAGGTCAGGCACACCTTAGTCTTCAGTCATTAGTGTCTAAATGCATCACATCTGTTCTTGAGATGGTCTCTAAAGTCAGGTAGGATATGTTCAAGGTCATATTTTGGCTTTTGTGAATGTGTGTACATTTTCTTCAGTTTCAGCCTAAACTTACATATGAGCTATTGATGATCTGTTCTAGTGGGACCCTGCCTTGTTTTGGATAATTTTGGACTTTTTTCTGTCTCTTCCCACAGATGTGGTCAATTTGATTCCTGTGTATTCTATCTGGTAAGGTCCATGTCTACAGTTATCTTCCATCTTGTCGGTTTTTCTTTTTTGCTGATCCTCCACTTTATCAAGCATGAAGATTTTGGTCTTGCAAATTTCTATCATGTGATCTCCAGCATCACTTTTATCACCAAGACCATATTTTCCAATCACTAACCTTCCTCTTAGTTTCCAACTTTTGCATTCCAATCACTAGTAATTATCAATTCATCTTGATTGCATCGTTGGTTAATTTCAGACTGAAGAAATTGGTTTGTTGCTGTTGTTGTTGTTAAGTGCCATCAAGTCAGTTCCAACCCATAGTGACCATGTATAGAGGTTGGTGTGCTAATGTGAATAATAACTGGTCTTCCTTATACGTGTATGGTTATTATCCTATCACACATAGCATTATACTTCAATACAGACCTTGGAATGTTCTTTTTGATAATGAATGTGACTTTCATTCCTTTTGAATTTGTTGTTTGCAGCATAGTAAATCATATGGTTATCAGATTCAAAATAACCAATACCAATCCATTTCAGCTCACCAATGCCTAGGATATAGATCTTTATGTATTCCATTTCAGTTTTTGACAACTTCCAATTTTCCTACATTCATACTTCGTACATTCCATGTTCCAATTATTAATGTGTTTGCAGCTGTTTCTCTTCATTTTGAATTGTGCCCCATTAGCAAATGAAGGTCCTAAAAGCGTTCCTCCATTTGCATCATCAGAGTCAACACTACTTTGAGGAGGCAGCTCTTTTCCAGTTGTGTTTTGAGTGCCTTCCAACCTGAGGAGCTCATCTCTGGCACTATATCTGACAATATTCTGGTGCTATTCATAATATTTTCATCTTTTGGCACTGTGTCTGACAATGTTCCATTGCTATTCATAAGGTTGTCATTAGCTAAGCATTCAGAAATAGTACATATCCTTCCTAGTCTGTCTTAATCTGGAATCTCCACTGAAATCTAGAATCTCCACCTGTTCACCATGGGTAACCCTGATGGTATTTGAAATCCTGGTGACTTAGCTTCCAGCATCATAACAACACCCAAGCCACCACAGTAGACAAATTGACAGATAAGGGGTGGAAAGCATTGCTAGGTAATATCAGTTGATTACTTGCCTTGTGGCATGCCCTGGGCCTGCATGATATTTAATTTAACCACAACCCTATAAAGTAAGTAATACCTTAATTCCCATTTTACTGATGAAGAAACTGACACACAGGGCTCTCAGTAGCTTATCTCATGTCACTTTGCTGGGAGTGGTAGAGAGTCTGTTTCTGTCTTCTATGGCTTTATTAGGCTGGGAAAAACTTTCTTTTAAAAATGATCTCCACAGCAGCTGTACAACATGAAGATTGTAATCAATGCCACTAAAGTATACATGCAAAAGTTGTTGAATTCACAAATATTTTGTTTTGTATATTTTAACACAATAGGTGTTAATATCATAAAAAGGTCTCCAAAATCATATATTGACATCTAATTAAACATGATGGTTTGAGTAGATGCTTATTTTTGTTCTTTCTTTTAATACTAAAAAAAAAAAAAAAAAAAAAATGACAGTAAAAGAATGATATTCTGAAGATCCATTAGAAGAAAAAAATAGTTGGTTGAATTGTAACTGAGTTAACTGGAGAAGAAAGCAGAAATGCCTACAGTGAGTGAAACAAACAAGAAGGCTACTAATTTGAGTATCTGAAATCTTTATGACTGAATTCCTGTGAAGGTAGATGAGAGCCGAATCTGGCACAAATCTGCTGCATTCCAATAGTAAAGTTTGAGACTGTAGTTGCAATTAATTTATAATTTCCTTTGACTAGTGAAGCAATTTCCAGAGTGCATGTGACTGTACTTGTGAAGTATCCTCTTGGATGTAAGGGGACTGTTTGTAAGAGGATGGCTGGCATCACATTCCCATTCCTTGTAGCCATTCCTCCTCTACCCTTTAGGAGACAGGAGACTTGCCATATAGACATCTAGAGCCAGAATGATTTCAGATGCAAAAACATCCCACTCAGCAGAATGGAGAGCTAAGAGAAGAGGCAGGATAATATGGATAAAATACTAAATGAAAGTATCTACTAGCTGATGAATGCCAGCTCTCTTCTTTTGCTAAGCCCCAAGTGATATCTGCTAAGCCCCCAAGTGCTGTCTTATACAATAGCCTCCCTAGAACATCCTAAGAACATTAGCATATGTCTTTGACTCCTCTTGGCTGACATGGACTGACATGTACTCTTCCAATCTTCCTTATTCCACCCAAATTCAGGCTTATATATTTGTGGCTGATGTGGGTCCAGATTGAATGGGGTCTGTACTCTTGCTTGCCTGCATTTCATCTACTCCAAGATACTCCAGTATAAGAAGACAGTAGATTAGATGCAGCCTCAGATTCAAAGTAAATGCAGAAGAGTTGCTCATTATCATCAGGCAAAATTCTGGAGTCAATTTCAGCTGGTGATACACCTTCCCTATCCCATTTCACTGGCAATTTTGATGTGTATGTAATCACTTACTATTACTGCCACGACTGCAAAATAGAACTTAATTTTGTAAAGACAGTTTTTGCCCTTTTTTATAATACAAAATAATATGATGAAAATTGCTCTCTAGTTGATACCATGGTGAAAAGGGGGACAATGGTCCTTAGTATAAATCAACTTTTTAAATAATAGGAGATTCAGGACCCACCTAATTACTTTTAGAAACTTCTTTCTGCCAATTTTTGGTATATTTCTATTAACCAACAAAAATTTATGTATATTTCTTTCCAGTCAGGCAGCTGTTCAGTATTAGAGCTTTTTAAATAATGACAATAAACAAATATATGTCTTCTTTAAAAAGGCAGAATAGTTAGAACAAACATGAAGTAAAACTCTTGCTGTGAATCTGGAGTGCTCCAATGTAAGTAAGCCTCTTCTGCATGTGTCAAATTGCTTTGTGACAGAGTACAAATCAGTGTGAATATTTCCCTTTTGATTTAGAGGATGCCATCTGAAGAAAGCAACATCAATGAAGCAAAGGAGGGCACTAGACACAAAAACACAGTCATCTGGAACAAGAATTTACCCCCATGGCAACAACTCTTTGAAAGTGTAATTAAAAACTCTATTTTGAAAACTGTGCAGAAAACAAAAGGCATTTTTATTTTGCACTGCATTGGATTCAGGCCACCTTTTGGAGCTCTTTTTTATTTTTATTTTTTCCTGAAAACACTATTGAGTATAATGATACATCCCTGAAACCAGATGGCATATCAAATATTTCAACAAAGAGAGAAATGAGGACAAGAAAATATTTGTGGTCTTTCCAGAAATCTTTCACAACCCTTGCATTTAATGGCAATTACGAGGAAAGCAGCAAGTTTGAAATCATAGCTTAGGCATATAATTACCCATGCTTGACCTATTTATAAATTTCCCTGAGCAAAAGGAATACTAGATATCTGCACCTACTGTTTTTTTGGTTCCTGCTATCTATAAAACAAACAAACAAAAAATCAAACCCACAGGATTGCTGAGTCGATTCTAACTCTTAGTGACACTGTAGGACACAGTAGAACTGGCCCATGGTATTTTCAAGGCTGTAATCATTACAGAACCTGGCTGTAATGGAGCGGCTGGTAGGTTTGAATCGCTGACCTTTGTTAGCATCTGCACTCTTAACCACGGATCCACCAGGACTCCTTTCTGGCATATATAGTGAAATAAAAATATTTGGGAAAATGTTAGTCATTCAGTTGCTCTACCAGCTTCTCATCAAGAGGTTTACAGCTGGAATGCCTCAAATGCTACCTACTGTGGATACATACATTCTTACATTTAAATAAAGAAATAGACCTAAAAGAACATTGTGAAATGGAGAAGGGCACAGAGCCAATCCATTTTAGTGTTTCAGAGTTTAGAGGGAATGGAATATGGAGCTACTGCAAAACACAGTGAGAATGTAGATACACAAATTAAATAAATGCACATATTTACTGAGACTTCTCCCCTGAGCATCATCAGAAAACTTCATAGTCAATGAAGTTTCTGGGTGGTTCAAATAGGTTAACTCGCTTGTCTGTTAACCAAAATGGAGATTCCAATGTATCCAGAGGTACCTTGGAAGAAAGACCTGGCAATGTACTTGAAAAATACACATAGACAACCCTATGGAGCCATAGACAACCCTATGGAGCACTGTTCTACTCTGACACATATGGAATTACCCCATGAGTTGAAATCAACTCTGTGGCAAATGATACTGGTGGTACTAGTATCCTCACAACAGCCTTGATAAACAGAAGAGCCAGGATTGTTCTAGTGAGGGTATGTCCAGGTCCAGAGGTCAGAAGGCATGAATCTGGTATCCTCCAGCAGCAAAATCTGAGGCTCTGATTGCAATTAACTTAAGTTTCCTTTTGAAGAGTGAAGCAATTTCCAGGGTATGCTCAATTCTACATGTGATTTATTCAGTCAACTTGTTTCACAAAAAGCTACACATTTTATTAAACTAGTTTAATATGTGCATTAGTCTTGAAATCAAATGAAAGAATAGCTAATTCCTTGTTACATATGGAAAAGGTTTTCAGAACGTTTCACTGCTTCCACTATTATCCACAAGTTTTGTGTAATTATAACCTTAGTCAAATAAGGAAACAGTTGTTGTTAGGTTTGCTGAGAAAATGAACAGTCTGCTTTTACACATGTAATAGAAACCAACTAAAATAAACCTCTGAGTTTCTAATGTTCTCTCCATTAGATAATGTATTAGTTTGAATTAAAAACTTATACACTCACAGAAAAAGTAAATCAATGGTAGGAAACTGGCAGTCTAATATTTCAGCCCACAGTAGACAGGAATGAATTAACTACTAGTAAAAGTTTAGACATAAGGGAAATTTAATAAATATGAAAAAGATAGTCATTACTTGAGAGCAATGGTTTCAAAATGACTAAGTACAGGAAATAGACTTGTTCAATAAAAACCCAAATCAAGGGTTTAACTCGAATTCAAGAGGAGAGTAAGCACAAAATGTATCCTGGTACTCAAATGTAACTGAAATGAAGAAGGGGCTATATTTTAATAAAAAAGAGTCTCAGTTGGACTGAAAATGACTCTTTTAGCTTCCTACTACAGTCTAGAGACCTGGTGTGGTATTAGGGTAAGCACTTGATCATGAGGTCTGTTTGAACCACAAGTCAGTGGTTCAAACCCACCAGCCACTTCTCTGAAACCCTACACAGGGTTGGAACCAACTTGACAGTACTTAAAAAGAGAAACAACTACAATCTAAGACTGTTCATGAAATAATACTAATTTCCAGTATGATGATGTTCTTGTTTTCCATCCTTACCTCCTCTCTGGGCAAATCTCTGCCCTGCAACTTTCATATTATTATTCTTTCTTCTCCAATATTCCCCTGGAGTCCTGTTCTATATCACTTTATGGCCCTGTGTAGTGCAAATGGTAAACACACTAAGATGAGGACCCCAGGTAGCTTAATAAACTTCCAGAAGTACCATGGAAGAAAGATCTGGTGATCGGCTTCCCAAACAGCCCCCCCCCCCCCCCCCCCACACACATACATACACATATCAATAGAAATACCTATGGATCACAGTTCTACTCTGACATAGAAGACAGCATCATAAGCTAGAATTGACTAAATGGCAACTGTTTTTGTTTTATTTTCTTTGTTTTCTCCAGTGCCTACAGGGAACCTTACCTGTTTTAAACCAATATCTCTGCTTCTTCAAACTTTTTCTTGTGGGATGCGTTTGTTTTAATTAAAATCTTGCTTTTCCTTAAATATGTGACTAACCTCACTGGGACAGAAGTGTTCTTCATGGTTCTTTTCCCACAAAGCTACTCTTAGAACAGTTTTGCCATCATCTTTCAACATTGTGTGTCTCTTTTGAAGTCTATATGCTCCACCTATACTCACTTTTACTCTCGATTCCTTGCTGGTCATCAACAACCTTGGTAATTTCCTCATTTTCTTTAATGTCTTTACTCTTTAGCATTTGGTTTCCTGCCCTTACCTTTGGCCACTGTCCATATGAATGTTCCTTCTAACATCTTGACTAAATGGTTCCTTTACTGCTTCCTCTACATCTGTGACCTCAACTTCCACCTAAACTAGCAGCTCAAATAAATGCATCTGAAACTCCTTTATCACTTGGAAGGACTTCCTTCAAAAGACTTTGAACTTGAAAATATGCTCTTTGATAATTAACTACTGTACATTTTCTATATTTTCCTATTTCACAGTGCTTTTGAGTCATTTTTATTATTGATGTTACTTCTGTCTTCTTACAGCCTTCTATTTTCTTTAACTCTTTATCATTTTCCCTTAGACCTCCATATAGGTAGGTTATAATCTGTTTCCCTTTTTGACTGTACACTACATGGAAGATAATTTAAATATTATTGTCTCAAAGATGACTATATTAAGTAGTATACAATTCCCATTGTGCCTGCCCCACCAACTATAAGTGTCCTCTGTTTCTATCTCTAGATTAATAGAAAATATGCCACTAAACCATACCACTAAACTAATAAGAGTTTTCATGTCTTGATTTCAAATGAACTCTTATGTATTGCTTGGAAATACATAAACTCCTTTATTGGTATTTGTTACCATAGGTCTATTCAGCCAAAAAGCTTTTCTTGATGTCATAATTACCATGACTATCCTTCCTTCTCCACCACTCATCTGTCAGTTTCTCATACTGTGGTGGCTTGTGAGTTGCTGTGATTCTGAAAGTTATGCCTCCAGTATTTTAAATACCAGCAAGGTCACCCATGGTGGACAGGTTTCAGATGAGCTTCCAGATGAAGACAGACTAGGGAGAAGGAGTGATGAACTACTTCCAAATATTTAGTCACTGAAAACCTTATGAATAGCAGAGAAACACTGTCAGATATAGTGCCAGAAAATGAGCCCCTCAGGTTGGAAGGCTGGAACAGAACATGAGAACACTGAATGTTTTAAAAATAAGAAAGATGTGTGACAAGGTTGTATTCTTTCACCATACTTATTCAACCTGTATGCTGAGCAAATAATCCGAGAAGCTGGGTTCTATGAAGAAAAATGTGGCATCAGGATTGTAGGAAGACTCATTAGTGACCTGTGATATGCAGATGATACAACCTTGCTTGCTGAAAGTGAAGAGGACTTAAAACATTTACTGATGAAGATCAAAGAGCACAGCCTTTGGTATGGATTGCATCTCAATGAAAAGAAAACAAAAATCCTCACCACTGGACCAATAAACAACATTCTTATCAGTGGAGAAAAGATTGAAGTTGTCAAGGACTTCATTTTCTTGGATCAACTACCAACACTCACGGAAGCAGCAGTCAAGAGATCAGATGACGTACTGCATTAGGCAAATCTGCTGCACAAGACCATAGAAGAATTGATGCCTTTGAGTTCTGGTGTTGGAAGAGAATATAGAAAGTGCCATGGGCTGCCAATAGAACCAATAGATCCACTTTGGAAGAAGTGCAGCCAGAGTGCTCCTGAGAGGCCAAGATGGCCAAACTTCGTTTCTCATACTTCGAACATAGTGTCAGGAGGAACCAGTTGCTGGAGAAGGATATCATGTTTGGTAGGGTGGACCGTCAGAGAAAAAGAGGAAGATCCCCAGTGAGATAGATTGGCCAAGTGGCAGCACTGATGAACTCAAATGTGGCAACAGTAAGGAGGTTGGCCCAGGATCGGGCAGTGTTTCGTTCTGCTGTGCATAAGGTCACTGTGAGTCGGTGCTGACTTGATGGCACCTAACAAGAACAACAATCCTTCTTACTGGCAGATGCCTTCAACATATAATTTACTGATGAAAATGATGTTATTTAAATTGAAATTTCAAATTTTCGTTACTACATCTTGTCTCAGTCACCATTGTTTCGGTGTTAAAAGTTTTCATCCTACATTCTATTGAAGGTTTTCATGGATTACATGTTAAATATTGGTCTTTAAAATTATTTGGAATTAGTTTTAGTCGTGTCACTTAATAGCTATCTGAGATGTGCAATGGAAGGAATGAGTTTTTGTCTTGAGGAGATGGTTATTAGAAGAAAGTATTTGTGGAGGAGAAAGATGTTTTGGGTTATGGGACATTTTCTGTGGAGGAAATTCTTGGATAGATTCTAAAAATTCAGATAGACTTTGGTGACCCTTCAAGTCTGGCAGCATTTACCTAAGAACAAAATTTAGAAGGGTTGGGAAAGAAGATGGAATGGAAAACAGAATCACAGGGAGGACTTGGGATAAGTGATGTTACATTGATGGGACAACAGTCATTGAGATGAAAGGGAATGTATAATATATGGAATGTAAAATAATTATCTCCTCTGCAAACCTGCACAATTAAAAGTTAGAAAAAAAAAAAAAAAGTCCATATGGACCCTTGACATCATTGGTATTGTAGAGAAGAGGAAATATACAACAGAGGAGATTAGAGCATTCATTGCCAGAACATTTTGATTTCAAATGTGCGTAAATTTCAATTTGGTCACTGTGATTTAGCAGAAAAGATCTATGATGAAGAATAGGATGAGCTGAAGTTGAATGAAGGAAAGAGGATAAAAGAAAGAGAATCTAAAGTATTTATTTAGAAAATAATGTTTTGTAATTATAAAAGTAATAAACTGAATTGTACAAAAGCAGGAGAAAAGGAATAATTAATCAGAAAATACGATGATGTTTTCACACTTGTACTACTCAATGAACCATTGCTAACAGTTTGGTGCATTTAGTTTTAATGTACAATAAGTTATTTCTTCATTAATTTATTCTTTCATAAAATTAAGATTTAAAGTGCATGTATCATTTTGCATCCAGAATTTATCACTTAACAATCTATTGTTAATAACTTGACATCAAATTCTCAGCATTGTCTCTGAGAATATTGTTTATGTGTGGTTCCATCTTATCTCTGAGATGGTTTTCTCCTCTTACATTGCAGGGACTACTTACTTAACTTACTTTGCAATTACCAAAGAAGATCTCCTACACATTTATGCAAGGTAAGATGGAAATGTTAAAGGAATATTGCATTATTATGTTTACCTTAATGTACAGTACCTTATATTTCAATTGTTGTTTGTTGTTGTTAATTGCTGTCAAGTCAGTTCTGATTCATAGTGTGTGGTTGTACAGATAGTATTTCTTATGAATGAATGGGTACCACTTCAAATATGTATATATATATGTATGTTGTTGGTGGTGTTAAGTGCCATCAAGTTGGTTCCCACCCATAGTGACCCTG
>NW_006408584.1:10992203-11040523 GCF_000296735.1 Chrysochloris asiatica
AAAATAAGGACCCATACTTCTTCTGGAAATGTAATTAAAACATTATGTCCATCAAGAAACTAGCAGAACAAAGCAATATTATCCTAATGCTCAAGAATGTGACATTGTATCAGGGCCAACATTACATGAAAATATCATGAGGAAGAATATATCAAAATGTTAGTTCTTAGTTAAATATTTCATACTTCAGGAAGCTCCTTGATTAGACTTTCCATGTCAGGGAGGGGTTGTTTTCAAAGTGATCCAACACTAACATTGTTAATGCAAAGTCATCATCACATTGTATTTATGAAGAGTTCAGATCTGTACAGCCAAGTACACTTCAAAATTCAGACCAAGATCATTCTTGCATGCCTTATTAATTGATCATCTTCCAATATATTTGGTTAGTGAATGAGAAAGACTGTATGTATGTATGTAATTTTATAATAATAAATTGGCAAAACAACTTTTTTGTTATTGTTTTTGCTATAACATTACTTTGAAGACTATTCTGGCTCCTTACTTTGTACTTTCACTGTTAATATATTTACTTAATGTTCGGCTATATTTAGCAGACACTGAAAAATCACTTAAGCAGAAATAGAAGCTGGTCCCTATTACTGCTTCAGAATCAAAAGTAGAATGAGTTATCAAACAAGTATTAAATTAGGAAGAGAAGTCACTTGAATTCCACGGGATCTGTTTGAGGGATTGACTGTTCTTCTACAACATTTGTACAATGTTTAAAGATGTGTAGGGCTTTGTGTGCATGTGCGTGTGTGGATTTCTTATCAATATGATCTTAAAAGACCACTGGATTATGATTATTCAGAGGTAATGCTCTTACCCTTTTCATTTTGTGTTTTTATCACCACCAAGGTTTGCAGATGGTTATTAGCAACTGAATGAAAAGCTTGCTCAGATTTTTTAAAAAATACCTTCTGCACATTTAAGGAGCCCTGGGGACAGAACAGTTACATGCTCAGCTACTATCCGAGAAGTTGGTGGTTTGAACCCACCTAGTGGCTCCATGATGACCCCAGGTAGCTTAATAAACTTCAAGCTGGGCTGCTAACCACAAGGTCAGCAGTTTGAATCCACCTGTTGCTCCACAGAAGAAAGATGAAGCTTACTGTTCCTATTAAGATTTACAGCCTTGGAAACCCTATGCAGGATCGCTATGAGTCAGAACCAATTCAATAGCACATAATCACTTCCAACAAGTGTCTCCAGGGGAGAAACACCTGTCAATCTGTTTCTGTACAGATGATGTTTTTAAGTGCCATTCTGAGAAGTGTTTTGTGGGTTTGAATGGCCGACCTAACGCTTAGCAGTCCAGTGTTTATCCTACAGTTTCCTACCTGGACTGCCCTAGGAAACCCTATGGGATATCTATAAATCTACACTCAATTCACACAAAAAAAGTAAAAACAAAACCTAAACCAAATCTATGGTGTAGTTCTACTTTGTCACATGGGATTGATATGAATAAAAATTGACTTGACAACAGCTAACAACAATAACAAGTACATTTAAATACCTCCTTAAAATGCTTGGTGATTACATTGCTCCAAGTTGTTTCGCTTACCATTTCTCTGCCTTGTGTGTGTTGTTGTTGTTGTTGTTGTTTTTAAGGCAAAAAAAACCTCTGGCAGGTAAGGCTTATACTATACTAGAATTGAAACTTTTCTAGTGTTCAACAATACTATAATGAGATCTTGAACTCTAACTAGTAAAGGTTAAAGGATGGAAAAATGTTAACGTTTCTAAGTTATACTGATGAAGCTACATTAGAGTTTGAGCAGCGGTCCAACATAAACAGGACAGGAAGGGAGTAACACAGAAGCTCTCAGGCCTTCATCAAAAATCTGGCATCTGATGGAGGTGTTAACATGTTGAGTACACATACCTTGAAATAGTCATTTGATTGTATTCTGGCCGGCTGACATTGCAAGTATGTACTAGACAGTAAAAGCCCTATTAGTCCTTCTAAAGGTCTCATTTTCTCCATGATTTTGTAAAGTCCTATGCTAATCAAATGAGAATACAGGAGAAATGAGGAAAGAGTTGAAGGTTTCCCAATTAAGTAATATGGACAAACTTTTCTAATTAAATATCACATGTACCTCTTAATTAGTTCTTCATATTCATTTAGCTTATAAGATAAAAGATGTCAGTTGAAAAGCATTGTAAAGTGGGGAAACTCCAGAATTGGTGGAGTTTGAGAACAGAAGGTCTATCATTTATATATACAGTGAAAATGCTGTTAGAAGTGAGCATGGTGAGATTTATGCTTGCTTATTTAGAAACGGTACGAGTAAAGACCAATTACCAGAAAAAGATATCATATTTGGTAAAACAGAAGACCAATGAAAATTAAGGGGAAATAACAGAAAGACAGAAAGATTTTTACTTGTATTTTCTTGATTATGCAAAGTCTTTTGACTATGTGGATTATGAAAGGCTATAGATAACATTGTGAAGAACAGGTATTCCAGAACATTTAATTGTGCTCATGAGGAACATGTACATATACCAAGAGGCATTCACTCAAACAGAACATGGAGATACTGAATGGCTTAAAATCAGGAAAGGTTTGGGCCAAGGCTGTATTTTTTCATCATGCTAATTAAATTGGTACACTGAGCAAATGATCCAAGAAACTGGATTATATGAAGAAGAATGTGCCATCAAGATTGGAGGAAGACTTTTTAACAACCTGTAATATGCAGACGAAACAACCTTGTTTGTTGAAAGCTAAGAGGACTTAAAATGCTTACTGATGAAGATCAAAGACCACAGCCTTTAGTATGGATTGCACTTCAGTGTAAAGAAAACAAAAATCCTCACAATGGGACTAATACGTAGCATCATGATAAATGGAGAAAAGATTGAAGCTATCAAAGACTTCATTTTTCTTGGATCAACTATCAACACTTATAAAAGCAGCAGTCCAAAAATCAATGGATTTATTGCATTTGGCAAATCTATTGCAAAAGACCTCTTTAAAGTAAGTGTTCAAGAGCAAAAATATCAGTTTGAGAACTAAGGTGTGCCTGACCCAACCCATGGTATTTTCAATTGCCTCATATGCATGTCCTGGTGTGGCACTGTGGGTTAATGTGCTGGACTGCAAGGTTGGTTTGAACCACAAGGTCAGCAGTTCAAGCTCAGCAGCTGCTCCTCAAAAACCCTATACAGGGTCGCTGTGAGTCGGAATTGACTCCATGGTACTTAATAACAATAACAACAACATATGCATGAAAGTTGGACAGTGAATAAAGAAGATAGTAGAATTGATACATTTAAGTTATGGCATTGGAAAAGAATACTGAAAGGATCATGGACTTCCAGAAGAACAAACAAATCTGTGTTAGAAGAAGTATAGCCAGTTTGCTCCTTAGAAGCCAGGATGGAGAGACTTCATCTCTCATACTTCGGACAGGGGATGGATTGATTGACACAGTAGCAGAAACAATGGACACAAACATCATGAAGATGGCTCAGGACCGGGCAGCACTGTGCTCTGTTATACACAAGGGCCTAACTTGACAGCAACTAACAACAACTTGGTATATTTAGGTAAAAGTTAAACTAGAACAAGTAGGATTGCTATAAGAGTGGGAAATCTTTCTATGCTTGGCTTGCTCTTGCTTCCTTTATTGAAGAAAAAAAAAAAAAAACATTTCTGAGCATCTGCTATTTGTTTGCCAGAGCCTATCCACAAGGTCGGCAGTTCAAACCCACTAGCTACACCTCAGAAACCCTATATTGGGTTGCTCTGAGTCAGAACTGACTCAATGGCACATAACAACAACAACAAAAACATATTATGCTTGAGTCCTGCTATGGCACTCTAGGATAAGCAATGGACTGGTAACTGCAATGTCAACAATTCAAGTCCACAGCTGCTCTTGGAAATACTATACAGTGCCCTTGTGAGTTGAAGCTGACTTTGAAGACACACAACAACAACATATTAGGCCCCAGGTGAAACAGCCTTGGAAAAGATAGTCAAGGTCCTGCTCACAAGGAGCATACACTAGAATGTAAGCAGCACACAAACCAATGTGCAAGTAATTAAGAAACCATCAGAAATAAGTATGTGCTCTGCTCTGGTGTGGCGCTGTGGGTTAATGCGCTAGACTGCAAAGTCATTTGAACTGCAAGGTCAGTGGTTTAAGGTCATCAACTGCTCTTCAGAAACCCTATACAGGGTTGTTTTGGGTTGGAATCTACTCGGCACTTAACAACAACAACAACAATGCAATAATGAAAAGAGGATGATTTGTTGAAGAATGGCTGGGTGATGACTTTAGATTGGATGGCCAGGGAAGGTGGGGACATTAAACTGAGATCTGAAGGACAGAAGGAGGCAGACTTAGGAAGTAGAGCATTCCAGGGAGTAGAATATTCCCGGCAAGGGAACAACTTGTACTTAAATTTGTATCTAGGAATATGGCAGGGTTGGGGGTGGGCTCATACAGAACTCCTAAATGTCAAATGCCAGAACAAGTTAAGTCAATAAGAAAGAGCATGACACAGGCTTGCTATTTCCTTGTCTTTCTCTCCAGTCCATCACCTCTCACTCCCACATGTGCAGTGAAAGGACATTTCACTCATCCCTTAGAGTGGTAATTATTGTTTATTATTATGAAGCTTTCCTTTTTCAGACCAGAATTGGTCTGAGATAATAGGTAAAATGAAAGTACTTTCCTATGAATGAGTTTATATCTCTTGAGAAAAGATTTGTAGGTATACTTGGGCACTAATGGAGTGAAGGAGAAAGAAAACAAAGATATTGAAATGCTATTATTTTTAAAAGGCAGATTGAGCCTAAAACCCTTTTACCCTTTTAGTATGGAAAAGAATGATCTTGTTTTTCTTTAGGTTCTGTGAAAAGAGAAAGTAGTAAGAATGGGAACAAAGAGAGCTAAATCCACGCCTAGCTTGGCTGTTGCTAGCATGTGATTTTTTTTTTTTTTCTTTTCATTATTGTTTTCCCACTCAAAGAACATGGCCTTTTATGGCAGTGTATATATATTTGGCACCAAAGTGACAGACGAGCATAATTTTATCTGCTGTCCTGTCCTGCTTCTGGGTATAAGGATTGTCCATTGTTCCACCCTTTAGTAATCTCCTTTTTGATTTGCCATCTTCTTCCACAGATTTACATTTTATATCCTTCCCTCAAGATAAGAAAAGATTATAAAAGAGGAAGACATAAATGGGTTTGAAAAGAGCATATTGTTATTTCTCTATTGTTTGATCTAATTTAGGCAGTGAGCACAATGAAGAAGCATGCTTTTCTATAGGCTTTGCAAATAAATCTACTGAATTTGGCATTCACAAATTTCCCTTGAGAGTTTCTTTCTGGGGATTCCACTCATATCTATGCATTTAAAGAACTGTGTTTTGGTATGAATAAAGAAGAGCAGGGATTTTCTATCCTATTAACATATCAAGTCCTACATTTATTTTAGATTTTTATGTATAATTTGTAAAGAGAGGCAGCAACAGTCTTATTTGGTACACACAGAACAAGGAAAAGAAAATGACAAATAGCTAATTAGTTAGATTTATGCTTATTTCCTCTTTTTTTTTCCTTGACAAAAAGATAAGATTTAGTCAATGTGGTGCTTCTTTTCTTTGTACTATCATGGATTATGAATATGATACACTGATAGACTTAAATAACTTTCATTTATTAATTTTTTTTTCCTGTGCAGTGTTGAATGGTAATTTGCAGTCCCACCAAAAGTGGCAAGTCATCCCACAAATCCAGTGTACAGGGCGTCTAGCACTTACCGAATGGCCTAGATTTGATGTTTAGCCTTTTTAAGGAATGTCCTGGTGGTGCAATGGTTAAACACAGGGCAACTAACAGAAAAGCTGATAATTAGAACCCATCCTCGGGAAAGATATCTGACCATCTGCTTCCATAAAGATTACAGCAAAAAAAAAAAAAAAAAAAAAGAGTCCCCCAAAAACAATAAACCAACAACCCCCATGGGTCATTTTATTCTGTCACATAACATAAGATCACCAAAAGTCAAAATTTTCTTGACCGTTCCCAACAGTAACCACAACAGCCTTTACATGAAGGAAAGTGTTACTGAGAAGATGATGAAGACCAACACAAAAGGAGATGAAGGAAATGAAATTGATACCTCTAGGACACTGAGTCAGAAAACTCAGGCCTGTGACAGGTACAATCAACTCAGTTGCAGATCAGGGTCAGTTACAATATACTGGTTAGGATCCTACTGGATGGAAGCTGAACCTTGTTAGAGAAAGAAAATTGTGACATTTATGTCTTTTCCCATGATTACTATTAAAGCTATTTGAGAGAAAATGCAATGAAATTTTTTTTGGAAAATGACCTTTTTTGGGAATCTGACAGGTCAAACACCATTGTCAGGTTAATTTATCAATGGAGAAAGTATTTTAATTCCTATTTTTTTCTCTCTTCTGTTTTCTATGAGTTTGAATACAATGATGTATGAAATGCCACAAAGTTGTGAAACAGAAGTCCCTTTGTTTACAAAAAGAATAAAATCTTAGACTCATGTAGAAAAGATTAGACTATTGTTTTTTACTGCAAATCAAGAGGCAAAATGAAAGATAAAAATGCATAAGAAGAAATAAATAGATGTGTATGAGGATTTTACTTGGCTGCTAATTATTAATAATTTAGATTTTATTCTAAATTACTTTCAGATGTCATATAATAATAGTCCTCTATCAGTGGAGAAAACTTTTAAAACAATGAGCAAATTTGTAAAGAAAAGGCTAAATTAATAAAGAAAGGGACTATATACCAAACCAATAACATTGATTACCTCTAGTGTGGGTTAGGGGTAGGAAGGAGAGAGTATGAACCTCTTCTTAAATTACTTCTGTATTGTTCAAATTATCACATCAAGTATGTATTTATTTTGTACATAAAACAGAAGCCGGTATAATATTAAAAGCCATAAGAAAATCTCTTAAAATACACTTTAAAATGAAATCACATAAGAGTAAATGGCAGTATTTATCACCACTCCTATTCAACATTGTGCTGGAAGTCTCAGCCAGAGCTATAAGGCAAGAAAGGAAAATTAAAGGTATCCAAAGCAGCAAAGTAGTAAAACTCTATTTGCAGATGATATTATCCTATATATAAAATATCTCAAAGACTCAGCAAGAAATTATTAGAACTCGTTGAAAAAAAGACTCAGCAAAGTGGCAAGATACAAGATCAATACATAAAGATTGGTTGCATTCCTCTATACCTATAGAGATGCCCTTGAAAAAGAAATTAGGCAACAATACCATTTATAATAGCTACCCAAAGATGAAATACTTAGGAATAAATCTGACCAGAGAAACAAAAGACCTACAGAAAGAAACCAAAAGAGACTCACAAAAATGGAAGGATATACTATGCTCGTGGAAGCAAAAACTTAACATTGTGAAAATGACAACACCGCCCAAAGCAATCTATAGATATAACACAACCCCAATCCAGAGTCCAACATCATTCTTTAAAGAGATGGAAGATCAAAACAATAATGAAATATCAGATCACACCAGCATTAACAGCTAAATTCAAATCACAGAAAGTAACAAATTCTGGTGAGGGTGTGGTGAGACTGGGACCCTTCTTACATTGCTGATAGGACTATAAAATTTGGGAAATGGTATGGTGTGTCCTCAGAAAGTTGGAAATAGAAATACTGTGTGATCTAGCAATCCCTCTACTTGGTATATATCTGCAAGAAATAAGAGCCTGGACAGGAGTAGATATACACTCACTGATGTTCATCATAGCACACTATTCACAACAGCAAAAAGATGGAGACAGTCTAAATGGCCTTCAATGGAAGAACGATAATCAAACTTTGCTACATACATGAAATGGAATACTATGCAATGTTGATTAATAGTGATGAATCTGTGAAACACCTTATAACATGGATGTTTGATTTTGGTATATTCCATCTGGCAAGGTCCATGTGCATACTTGTCTTTTGATGCTTTCTGCATCATTCAGTATTTTATCCATAGAATCCTTCAATATCACAATTTGAGGCTTGAATTTTTTCTTCAATTCCCTCAGCTTGAGAAATGCTGAACGTGTTCTTCTCTTTTGGTTTTCTAACTCCAGATTTTTGCATTTCATTATGTTATTTGACTTTGTCTTCTCGAGCCTTTTGAAGTTTTCTCTTCAGCTCTTTTACCTCTTTATTTCTTCCACTTGCTGTAGCATCTCTACACTGGAGGGCAAGTTTCAGAGTCTCTGTTGACATCCATTTTGGTCTTTCCCTTCTTCTTTGTTGTCTTAATGACCTTTTACTTTCTTCTTGTGTGATGTTTTGATGTCATCCCACAACTCTGCTGATCTTCGTTCTTTAGTGTCTAGCGCATGAAATATGTTCTTGAGATGATCTCTAAATTCAGTTGGGATAAATTCAAGGTCATATTTTGGCTCTCATGGACTTGTAATTTATTTCAGCTTCAGCCTGAACTTACATAAACTGATCATAGTTGTGGAAAAAGTTGGTGAAAAAACTCCATATCATCAGCCAAAACAGGGTGTACCTGACCCAAGCCATGGTATTTTCAATAACTTCATACGCAAGTGAAAGTTGGACAGTGAATAAGAAGGACCATAGAAGAATTGTTGCATTTGAGTTATAGTGTTGAAGGAGAATATTAAAAGTACCATGGACTGCCAAAAGAACAAATCAATCTGTGTTGGAAGAAATACAGCTAGAATGCTCATTAGAAGCCAGGAAGGCTAGACTTCATCTCTCATACTTCAGACATATTATCAGGATGGACCAGTCACTGGAGAAGGATATCATACTTGATAAAGTGGAAGGTCAGATACAGAGAAGAGGACCCCCAATGAGATGGATTGGCCCAGTGGCAAGAGCAATGGACTCAAATGTAGCAATGATTGTGAGGTTGGAACAGGATTGGGTATTGTTTGGTTCTGTTGTACATAGCATCGTTATGAGTCAATACTGACTCAATGGCACTTAATAGCAACAATAATATATACTATACAAATATATATAAGGCATCTAAATTGGCAAAGAAAAAGTAAAACTCTCTCTATTTGCAGATGATATTATTCTATACATAAAAAATTTCAAAGACTCAGCAAGAAATATATATATCACAAATCCATAAGAGTTTGAAAACGGGTATTTGTACCTGGGTATTTACCTTTCCTGAAAACACAAGTATGAATGTGGTGGAGCATACAGAAGGTAAATTGTAATGACACTCTTCAACCTGTGCTTAACCATAACCAAACACTTCCCAGAATTGAGATATTGGGACCATGCACTCAGTGAACATCTAGTAGGTCAATGGACTTAGTGTTGTACAATAAGTACTGGACGGTTAAATGCATGGTCAGAGGTTCAAACCCAGAAGTTACTCCTTGGAAAGGCTGTACCAGGTTGTTATGAGTCAGAACTGACAGGATGGCACTTAACAACAACAGTCCATATAGACAATGTTTTATTTCCTACTGTGGTGAGTAATAACTGGGAACTTAAAGGCTAGGAAGCAGTCATCTAAGATACAACTACAAGGGGCTTCAAAAAAGATTGCAGAACAGTTTCATTATCTTTTAATTCCATTTTTTCCACAAACTTGTGATGCCCTTTCATGTTTGTCTGTCCCCGTCCAGAACAAAGAGGAGTGAAGAAATCCAATCCTCAAGGAAACAATTTGTCCAAGGGACAAACTGCATGGACCACAGGCTCCAATAACCTGACACCAGAAGAACTCAATGGTTGATTACTGCTACCAACTTCTCTGACTGAAATCACCACAGAAGTTACCAGATAGAGTGGGAGGAAAAAGTAGAGCAAAATTCAAATTCATAAAAACACTAGATTTACTAATCTGAGAGAGACTGGTGGAACCCCTGTGACTAGGTCTATAGATAGCCTTCTAATTTAGAATTGAAGTCGTTCCCAGAGATTTTCTCCCAGCCACATAAAAGACATGCCTATAAAGTGAACAATCATACCCAGGAGGAACATGCCTCTTGGAACAACCAACTATGTGAGATCAAAAGGGCAGCATTTGTCCAAAAGCAGGAAGGGGCAGGGAAACTGGGCAAACAGAAATGGGGAATCCAAAGTAGAAAAGCAGGAGAGTGCTGACACATTGTGGGGATTGTAACCAATGTCATAGAACAATATGTGCATAAATGCTGAATGGAAATGCACCTTTCTTTGTAAGCTTTCACCTAAATCACAATACAAATTTAAAAAAAAATACAAGTCACTGGCAGCAAGAGCCATTCTAGTTTATAAGATACCCAAGAACCCTAATAACAAGGTGTGGTGTGTGATCCTTGTGGGGATTCAGATTCAAACAAGCCATGTGAAAAAAGAGAAAATTGGGAGACAATTGGGGGACTTTGAATGTGAACTGAGTTTTAGATACCAAGGAATTACTGCCCACTTTGTTTAGGTGTGATAATGTAAGAAAGGTTGCATATTTTTTGGAAGATACACTGAAGTGTGTGGGATGGGATGACATGATGTCTGGGGTTTGTTTGAATATTCCTCGTGGGGGAGAATAAATGAAGCAACTGTGGTCAAATCTTGATAATGCTAAAAGCTGGGTTATGGTTACAAGCAAGTTCAGAATATGTCTCTATTATTGTGTAAGTTTTAAATTATTTAATATTGAAAACATTTAAATGGTTATCAAAATGATGTGGCAACATGAAAAGAGTTAAGTATGTAATATTAAATGGAAGAACCTACATAAAACCCCCAAACCTGTGCATAAGCTACTCATTCTGTTAATATTTACAAACTTGTTATGTCTGTCTTTTGTAGACAATCCTCCACCCAATCTTATACACTAACATCGTTGTAAAGGTTGAAGAGCTGTTGAAACTCTTGAGATAAGGGCTGTAAATGTCTGTTAACGGCTCCTAATGTTTTCTCTCTTGTGATGTATTCCCCATTTATGACAGCCATTATGGTGGATACACTTCACCTGATTAAAGGAGCACAGTCAAGTCCTAATCATTAAACATACTTGCCCTTTCTCCTACAGGATAGCAGGTCCCTTGTTTCATTAAAGGCATTGCAAATACATATTTAAAATGCAAAGATTAAAGAAATCACAAGGGCAATTAACTTTATTGGCTAGTGCTACAGGAGTATAAATCTCTTGAAAGGCAGCTATTTCCAAGCTCATTTTACCTGTGCAGTCTCTCAGTGGAGCTCAAGCATAGGTAGTAAACATCCAATTGGAATACAAAATTAAGTGCAGGATTGTAATAAATACATTTTTCATACTGCAACGTAAGATCAGCCAGAAATTGTTTTGTTTGTTTTTGCAAAATTATTTACCCATCTGTTAACTTCAGGAACTTGTTCTTTGGTTGTGCTATTTATAATAATACTCATGAAGTCACTTTGAATAAATATATTGTTGTTGTTGCTAAGTGCCATCGAGTCGGTTCCAACCCACACTGACCCTGTATAAGGTTTCCCAGGAGTGCCTGGTAAGCTTGAACCACCAACCTTGTGGTTCAAATCGGCCTTGCAGTCCAGTCCAGCACATTAAGCCATAGCACCATGCCAGGACTCCTTCTCTTTCTCTCTCTCTTTCTCTCTCTCTCTGTCTCTCTCTGTCTCTCTCTCTCTCTGTCTCTCTCTCTCTCTCTCTCTCTCTATATATATATATATATATATATATATACATTCCCACATATATACACAAGCTCAGTAGTTCAAACCCATTAGCTGTTCCTTGGAAACCCTATACAGCGTCACCATGAGTCAGAACCGACTCAATGGCACTTGACAACAACATACATATATATTTAAGGTATTCTAATTTTAACACGCCCCAAATTCTAAGTCTTCTAACAAAATAGGTGATAGTGCAGACAGGAGAGTACCAGGGAAACAAAAAATAAGTCCTATCCTCAAGAAATTCTTTTGCCCCAAATAAAAAACATCAGACATCATGGGAATATATTAGGGACTTTCCTAGATTCTGGAAAATTCATTGTCATGGAAATGTGACCTCGTCAAGTATATGTACATATATCCTGTACTACTCTTAGACATCCACTGACTGCCATCAGGACAATAATTCACGGTCTGCTACGCTGTGATAGGACCTTTTGAGTTAAGTTATTTGTGCCTCTCTCTAATGTTGTAATGGGTCCATTCATAACAACTCTCTGCTGTTTGGTGCCAATAGAAACAGCTCATGCAAGGTTTATCATGCTAAGAAAACAATGGAAATCACATGTGAAGGTGGTATTCATGGAAATACGCAGTTCCACATAATTCCAAAGCCAAGTAGGTTCTCTTGTGAAGGGGGCTGTAGTCGACAAACTTGGTATCTCTAGTTTCATTCTCCTGCCAAGGTTCTGCACATTGGATTTCCATCCCAGATTTTAGTCTACCGGCACTATTTATGCCAGATTGCCATCCTTAATTTAAAAAATATTAGTGGAAATTTACAAATAATTATGCCATACTTAATTTAAAAACCATTGGAAATGCTCTAGGCTTAAATTGGTTCCATTTACCATGACCTCTGAGGCCTGGACACCTCCTGGCTATACATGACAATGCCACACAACTCACAGATTTCCCCGCAACAATAATTGGTTATAGCTATTAGCAAAGGGCTAATTTAACTAAGCTTCTCATTTGGCTTCTTTATGTTTAGATATCTTATATTTTTGAAGACCCCCACTGGCAGCAAGATCACACCAGCCAACAACAACGTGCCTACAGTAAGGACGACTTGGTACATTAGTGGAGTCCAGGCAAAATATCTTTGACCAGAGAGGAAATTGAGCAGGGGTACGGAAAGTATTATAAAACCATGCAAAACTACTCACAGTTTTGGTTTGGCAAGCAGAGGTGGTGGCTCCTTCGTGGGTGAAAGTAGGACAGCTGGTGTTGGAAGAGATTTATTACTGCTAGCTTTGCCATTAATCAGTCCATTTACTCCATGGCTGGGATGGACTCCATTAGTTTCCCTCTCAGCAGAATTGAATTGCATTTGAAGGGCTGCCATGCTACGTCCTAACTCAGGGCTGTTCACCTGCTGGATGTCAGATGGTTTCTTTGAAGCCAGCTCAAAGGAACTCGTCTCCAAGATTGGAGGGGGAGGTGGGAAGTGCTGGAAGTGATCATTGTTGGATTCTCCCATTGAATCATAGCTACAATTTTCAGTATTGGCTAAGGAAGGGAAAAGAAAGCAAAAAATAATAAGATGCTACTAGTTCAACAAGTTATTTTCACACTGCAATAGATCTTCTGAAAATCCCTTGTGCCTTGTTAAGTTGCTAAAGAAGAAGTGGCTTTACTCTTTTCATTTGATGTAGAAGCAAAGCCAGCTGGAGGGTTTAGTTTTTCCAAACTTGTTTTGAGTGATTGCTACCTGTTTCATTTCCTGACTGGGCACACATATGGGGAAACCAGCCTCTGATTCATTGACAAATTTCAGACAAGAGCTAAAGATAGAACCTACTGCTATTGAGTCGATTCTGGTTCACAGACACCATAAACAGGGTTTCCAAGAGTGTAAATCTTTATGGGAGCAGACAGTCTCAGCTTTTCCCCATGGAGTAGCTGCTGGGCTTGAACTGGTGACTTTGTTATTCCCAGTCCAGTGCTTATGGAGCACCAGCCAGGCTCCATAAAAGATATTGTTGTTAAGTTCTGTCCAGTGGGCTCCTACTCAGAGTGACCCTATGTAGGGTTTCTGAGGAGTGACCGGTGGGTTTGACAGCTGACCTTGTAGTTAGTGCTACACTAGAATTCCCATAAAAGACAGAACTTGGCAAAAAGCAAAAACAAAAACACCCCACTACAACACAGACAGTACCAATCAATAATGTTTTGTTTACTCATATTTTAGCCCATGAATCCAAATGAATTTTCTATGGCTGAGCTTCAAAGAGTTATGGGAAAATGGAATTAAAAGAAAATAAAATTTTTCCACTAACTTTTTTATGCCCCCTCATATTCTACCTGTGCCTTATTTATTGATTTTGGTTCATGCTATAAAGGTTTAATTGATCAGGTGGTGGTGGTGGTGCTGCGCCATGGAGTCGGTTCAGATTCACAGTGACCCTGAAAAAGGTTTCTGAGGCTGTAAATCTTTACAGGAGCTGAAAGCCTTATCTTTCTCCTGTGGAACTGTTGACCTTGAGGTTAGCAGCCCAACTTGTAATCACTCTTGCTACCACAGCTCCTTAATTTATCAGTTTGTAGTGTTGTTAAGTGTTGTTAAGAGTTGGTTCTGACCCATACAACCCTGAGTGGGATTTCTGAGGAGCAGCTGGTGAACTTGAACCGCCAACCTCGCTGTTCAAAGTGACTTTGCAGTCCATCTCATTTGCAGTGCTACACAAGGACTTCAATTTATCAGGTAGTGGGTATGTATTCTATTTTAAAGCCAATGGAAGTAAATCTCTGAATCTAAGTGGAAAGTCTCATAATGTTGTAGAAACCTTTTTACCCATGCCAGATGATTGCCACCACTGTAACTCAGTACAAAAAAGTTTTTTACTAGTTACCCTCCCTAGACTGAAGTAATCTTGAGATCATGTCTTTTTTGTACTCCTCATCTTGCCCAGGGCCCAGTAGAGGTCCTGGCGCACATGCAAAAATGTTTATTGAGAAAATGAATAGCTCCAAAATATTTATTATGTTTGGCCAGTAGCCGAGTTAGCCCAGATGAGATGGAAGAAATAAAAAATAATGCACACCAGTTTTTACACGCAGATCCCTAAAGTCCAGGATTTGGGTCATAGTGCTTGAGCAGTGCACAATTATCATGGCCATTTAATGGGGCAATCCTCAAGTCAACTCAAAATCACAATGCTGGAACCTTCCCCACTTTGTAGCTCCAATCATGACACAGGGATTCCCTTTGAACACGGAAAACACTCAGTGCTATCAACTATTCCTCTATGAAGGTGAATTACACATTTCTTTTTCATGTGGGAAGGAAATATATTTACAATCCACTTAAAACTTCCTAAACCAGTTTTGCTTGTGCCTCTGCTGCCACCTAGCACCAAGTTCTCTAAAGATTCTTCTAAAGGTTTCTAAGGGCAATTTGACCATGCTCTTCCCAACCCACCTCATAAAACCAACGCCACATTTACTGATAACCTGCTATGTGTACTATGTGTCATACTGGGTCACAGAGATAATTAAAAAATCACTGTAATATGAATAGCAAGAGATAACACCATTAAAATAAAGTAATAGTGGTGGCGGTGGTGGTTGTGTGCTGCCAAATTGGTACAGTCTCATAGAGACCCTGTAGAGGGTTTCTGAGGCTGTAAATCCTTACAGGAGCAGAAAGCCTCATCTCTCTCCCTTGGAACAGCTGGTGGATTTGAACTGCTGACCTTGTGGTTAGCAGCCCAATTTGTAATCCACTACCAGGGCTCTTTAAAATAATAGTAGAAAATAGTTAATTTCAGTTAAAAAAAAATATTGGCAAATGCAATCACTGTTTTAGGTTGCTTTCCTTAGTGGTAAATTTCTGAGCTTAAAAAACATTTGTGTGTTTTTGAATACTGTATTTAATAATATGGTATATTACTTAATTTTTTCATATGAGAATTATATTTACTTATCAATAAGACATGATTTCTAAGCTCTTTATTGCTTCTCTAAAGTACATCTGATTAATTTTATATTACTTTTTCAGATGTTGTAATATGGGTCAAACAGTGATTTATTTATACAACCATTTCCGGGTCTTGTGAGCTGCCATTCCTAGGAACAGTGACGGTGCCTTCAGTTCAGGGGTGACCTTCTGAGGTGAACACAGTTCTATGTTAACATGAGAATATTGTTTCCATGACCAAGATTGCGGGATTTCAAAAATAGTCTCATGTGTGTTCCATTGCTACACTATAATAATCTTTTTTCTGTTTTCCTTTTCCATTTTCATTCCTCATCCCCTTCCATTAAAGCTTCTGTTTCATGATGAAACAGATGGTTAGACTAAGTCCTGAAGCAGCAGCAAACATTCTTAAAGGCTAAGCATACCATTCGGGAGAGTGCCTTTCTTCTGTGGAAAACCACACTCATGCAAGGGAACAAACCTAACTCATTTTTACTCCATACCTACCTGAAGTGACAACCAGCTGGGCAGTGCTGGTTACTGATCCGTAATCATTTCTAGCACAGCATGTGAAGATCCCTGCATCTTCGGGGAAAGTCTCAGCAATCACTAGGGTACAGATCTCCTCTGGAAGGGAAGAGAAAAAGAAGAACTCAGAGTAAAACCACAGAATCACTTTGAAGAAAGTCAGACTCTGCTTTTCTAAAATGAACAAATTAGGTAAAAATTATCACAGAATTAAGAGGAATTGGTAGTGTAGTAGGTTAAATGTTGGGCTGCTAGCCACAAGGTCAGCAGTTTGAATCCACCAGTTGCTTTATGGAAGAGTGATGAGATTTTCTGCTCCCATAAAGATTTATAGCTTCAGAAACTCTATTGTTAAGTGCCATCAAGTGGATTCCAATACATAACGACCCTGTATAAAGGTTACAAGGCGCCACTGGTGAGCTTGAACCGCTGATGCTCTGGTTCAAATTGACCTTACGGTCTAGTGTTTTATTCTACAGCACCACATCAGGGCCCCTATACAGGGCCACTATCTGACAAAATTGGCTTGAGGCCACACAACAAAATCAGAGAATTGCTCTGTTGTTGTTATTCTTGAGAGCAGTAGAGTAGGTTCTGACTCATAGTTACCTGTATAAGGTTTCCAAGTAGCAGCTAGTGGGTTTGAACTACTGATCATGTGGTTAGCTGTCCAGTGCTTATCCTATAGTGCCACACCAGAATAGCTTCATGGTTAAGTGCCGTCTTGTCAGTTCCAACTTATAACAACCCTGTAAAGGTTTCTGAGGCTCGACTGGTGAGTTTTGAACTGCTGACCCTGTGTTTCAAACCGACCTTGTAGTCCAATGCTTATCCTACAGTGCCACAGCAGGACTCCACAATAGAAAAATCATGCTATTTACAAAATAGAAAAAGTGTTCACAATAGAATCTCTTTGCATTTAATTTAGCAGTTCAGCCTAAGTGGGAAGAGCTTTGGAGTCAGACCGATTCTTGGAGATTTTTCCACAAGTTCAACCTCAGTTTCCCCATCAATAAAATGGGGATCATCTCTACTTGACAGGATAATGTGAAAAGGAAATTAGATGTTTGTAAAACGTGTAATTCTGCATCTGGTATGTGAAAGAAGCTCAGCAAATTCCAGCTTCATCCTTTTCCTATCTAGTTTAGTTGACTGTATGTGCAAGTTTTTTTATTACTATGTATTTGCTTTTTACTTCTGCTCAACTGAAAACCAATTAGTCGGAAAAATAAAGCTTTTATAACATGTTGTCAATGGAAAAAATTCCAACATAAACTACAAATATTTAATTTGCAAACAATTAAACTGGAAGATACTATCATACTGTTCTGTGTACAATGGAATTTGTGGCAGTGCTGCAGCGAACTAATCCTCAGGATTTGTAAGTCCTGCCACACATTGGCTTTTTGGCCTTTGTAAACATCCCTGAAATTAAATGCTCTTGTAGTCTTGGGGTGGTGCTGTGAGTTAAGACTGTAAAGTCAATTTGAAGTGCAAGATCGGTAGTTCAAGCTTACCAGCCGCTCCTCGTAAATTCTATATAGGGTCACTATGGGTCGGAATTAACTCTACGGCACTTAGCACCACCACCACCAATCTATAAAATGGAGTCCTGATGTCGCACTGTGGCTTAATGTGCTGGACTGCAAGTTGGTTTGAACCACAAGATCAGCGGTTCAAGCTCAACAGCGACTCCTCAGAAACCCTATACAGGGGCGCAACCAACTTGATGGCACCTAACAGCAATGACAATCTGCAAAATGGGGAAAATAACTGTGCTAACCTTATAGGGTTATTGTGCGGTATGATGCTGCTAAAGGTGATAAAAACACCGAACAGTTATATCTCCTTTACCATGAACAAGGTACTGTTATAAGTACTTAAAATTGCTTTTGATTTCTTACATCAACATTACAAGTAAATTTACATATGCATGTTTATTATAATTAGCCCCTTTTATAGGTAGGAAACTGAAGCACATTAAGGTTAATTGAATTGCCCAAGGTCACGTAGCTAATAAGTAGTAAAATCAAGATTCAAATAGAGTTCGGCTCCAAACTCTAGATTCTTAAAAACTACCTACTGTTATAGTATGATCCAGTGTGCTTAGGACAGTGCCTGGCATACCGGAAATGCATGTTGTTATTATCATTATAAAGATCTGGAACCTATTAAATATTTGTAGGTTGGAAAATGATCTAAACGGTACCAATAAAATAAACGTGATTATGTTGGCAGATTGGAAGAAAGGTCATATATTCCTGACTCTTACGAAGAGATTCTAATGGAGAATCATATATTATATGGGCAGGATAAGGCCTTGTAGACTTTTTTGGGCCACAGTGACCACAATTATATCCCTCTCTGCATCTTGGTAATATGATTTTGCGACCCCTTTCATCAGATTCAAGGTGTAGGAATCTATTTCCTATGCCTTGAATTTAAGTTGGCCTTGTGGTTTATTTCAATCTAGAATGCAGCAAAAGTTATGAAGTGTCAGTCTGCTCCTCAAGCATGCCACTTCTGCTCATCTCTTGAGATGTTATTTATATCATTGTTATTAAGCACCGTCGAGTCAGTTTTGACCCATAGGGTTTGCAAGGAGCAGCTGGTGAGCTTGACCCAGTGACCTTGTGGCTCAAACTGACTTTGCAGTCAAGTATATTAGCCCACAAAGCCAAACCAGGATTCCTTTTGTTTACATTAGGGGTCTTCTAAAAGTTTGTGAGAAAATTCCATTATCTTTTAATCCCTGTTTTCCATGAACTCTTTGAAGCCTCTTCATATGAAAGAGATGCACTAGCCTGAGACCACACAGCACAGAGATAAGCCATTCCAGCAGAGAGTCTCCTAGACAAGCTAGTTCCCAGCAAACCTGGAAACTGACAGAGTCCAGTTAAGATCAGCCAAACCTGGTACAAAAATTGCCAAGTTGAGACAAAGTAAATTGCTGACCCACAGAACTACACAAAAGAAATAGATGCTGTTTTAAGCCATTTCATTTGGAGTGCTATGCTATGCAGAAATAGCTGATATAATTTGATAAAATAAAATGCTTCTCTTCCAATATCCTTCTCTGTTACCCCTCTCAGGGCAACATTTTCAGAGCTGTAGAAAAATGAAACTTCCCTCAATTCAACTATCATTAACAAATTCATCTCAAAACATATGATATGTTTTAAATATTGAAAGGAAAAAGTCCTAACTCTGTAAAAGTGCTACCTTGAAATAAAAACATTTTTATTTGTTATCTCTTTATTTGATTTTTAAGTTTGTCAAAGAAATCTATTTTAATTTGTTAAATAAAAATAAAAATAATAAATGCTAAAGTAAACAAATTAACAAGAAAATATAAAATGAAAATTAAAAACTCCCTTTATAATTTAAATTCCTTTCTATCCAATTTCCTTCAATAATCTCACTCCCTAAATGTCAACTCAAAAAGTTTATCATATTTATTTGCAAAAAATTAGTGTATTGATTTATCCTTTTCTAAATATATCCAAATATTATAAAACTATATTGATTTTGATATAGAATTCCTAGATCAAATATGTAGCATTTTAGGTTATCAAGTAACACAGTCCATATACAGCACTAAGTTTTTTTCCATTTTTCACCTTCTCTTGAGCTGTATTCCTTTCCTAAAACTTACACCACCCCCATCCATGATGATGCTGATGAAAATCTGTTTAATAGTCTGGTTAGGATTGTATTAAACATGAAAAGTTTTCATCTGTGCCACCATATTAAATCCATAAGGAAAGATCTGGGGCTCCATAGTGACTCTACGTCTTTGTGATTTGGGTAATAATATAGCTTTTTAGCTATATTAAATTAGGTATAAAATTTCAAGAGTTATGAGGATACATACCTCATTTTTTTAGCATAATGTGTTCAATTTGACATTTAAATAGGACATGAAAAAGTAGAGTTCAATGTTGAGAAAAATGAATAAATAATAGAGCTTAATAAAGACAAATGAAGCAAATTAAAAATCTTTAGGTAAAATTGAAACCAGATCAAAACACCCATGCCATCGTGTCATTTTCCAACTGAAAGCTCTCCAAAATAAGGTTTCCTGACTATAAATCTTTATAGGAGCAAATAGCATCATCTTTCTCCCAAGAATAGTCGATGGATTTGAACCACCAACTTTGTGGTTAGCAGCCTGATGCCTAATCCAAAGCACCACCAGGGCTTTTTATTTAAAAGTAAATGGCAGTGAAATATGTATTAAGTATAAACCTATTTTAATGTTAATTTGCATCTATTTTAAATAAAACACTGTAATGTTGTTGTTGTTGTTATTATTAAGTGCCATTGAGATGGTTCAGACTCATTAACAACCATGTATAGGGTTTCCAAGGAGTGCCTGGTGAGCTTGAACAACCGATCTTGTGGTTCAAACCACCTTTCAGTTCAGCATATTAACCCACAGCACCACACTAAGACTCCAAAACACTGTGATGTTGTTGTAGTTAGGTGCATCAAGTCAATTCTGGCACATAGCAGCTCTCTATCTATAGGGTTTCTGAGAAGCAGCTGGTGACTTTGAACCACCCACCTTGCAGTTCAAACTGACTTTGCAGTCCAGTGCATTAACCCACAGTGCCACACCAGGACTCCGGTGTGATAAATACTATAAATATAAATAAATTGATTCAAGGAAGAAATTGCTTAATTGATCTCTATCTTTCTTGAAGAATGATAAGAAGAAATGACCCAAAATTGTAGCAAAAGGGAAGAAGGTAGACTAAATTAATGGGAGGATTTCTTTAATAGAAGGTTTATGACACTGAGAAAGTTTTTTGAGATAAAATCTGACACCTCTGAACAGCTTTTAGAAATGTTTGGAATTCATCCATTTACTTGGTAAGCATTTTAAAGAGAATCTATAATACTTTATGTTTTTCCTGCAGATAGGAAGATAAATAGTTCATGGTCCTGCCTTCAAGTTGTTTGCAACCCTGTGGAGAAACCGCATGTCTTTTTATAAGGAAATGAATTAGAACATCCTTGGGTCTATTCCAACTCAACAAATTCATACCATTAGTACTGCATGCTAATAAGATATATTATGCTTTCCCTTTTTCTCTCTCCTTCAAAATTGTGCTATCACAATTTGGTAAGAGAAAATGTAAAGAAGGTTGTAAGGGAAAATGCACACAAGGAAATGGTGTTTCACAAAACAGAAAAAATGCTTGGAATAAAAAAGAGAAGTAGGAAATATAATACAGAATTAAGATTTCCAGACAATTAAAAAGATTCCTCGTATTTATGCTTATTTCAGACTTCCATACAAATTAAAATTTTAGTTGACTTGTATCATATTTCAAATTAACCAAATATTAGGTATACTGTAATTATCCTATATCCCATAATCATTAAGACAGTATCTTTTCTGCTATTCTATTCATCTTGACAGCTTTGTAACCTTTTCTACAGAAACAATTTTTAAAAATTAGACCCATTTCCCATATTGTTAATTTTTTTCATAAGGCTTCCATTTGAATTTAAAGTGGAGTCTTAAAAACTATATCATTTATTTACTGCAAATAGTACACATTTTCTGTTTGTTTGCCAACCACCCCTCCCATGAGGTACATTCGTAAGCATGGCATGAAATTTTTTTTAACAGCAACATGTTAAGAATATTGGCATAGTGGCATTAATGAAAATAATTTGTTAGGGGAGGGAGTGGTTGCCAAACAAATGTAGAAGGCACATATTATTTACGTAAGGATACAGTACATTTCAGCTGGTAATGGAACAATAAAAGTTGTTATGGAGACAATGGAAACATCTAGTTTTATAAATGAATACATTATTTCAGGTTATATATGTGGGGATGTTAAAATATTTGTGGGAAAATTCCATTATTTTTTAATTCCATTTTCCATGAACTTTTTGAATCCCTCTTGTATATAAACACACACACACATTTGCACATCATAAATGAAAAGCACAAAAAAATACAGCCATTTCAACAAAGCTCTATGTGAGGCACTTGGAGTTCTTTATACTTTGCTGACAGGAAGCATATTTATTTCAAGTAAAAGTCAATAATTTGCATTTCTGAAATGATGGCATCGCTGAAGACTATCTGAGTTACAAACATCAGTGTAAATTATTGGCTAATTAAAGTTTGACCGTAGTTTCTTTCTAGTTGTCTGAAACATGTTTTTGTGCAATATAATGTATTTATGCTGGATGATGTTGCAGCAAGTGGTTATGCTGAGCTTTGTCTGACTCATGATGATGGCAACTAACTTTCCATACATCATTCCAGGTTCATCATTGAGTAGATTTTATGACCACAGCATACCTTAGAAAGATTTATTTGGTGCACCAAATATGGATTTATATTGGTTAACACTCTACAGAATTTTTTGACTTTCAGTTTTTAACATAAGTAGAAATTCAATTATATTGGGTTCAATATTAGCAAAATCTTCACTTCCATTGTTACTGTTGTTATTTGTAAGTGCCAGCGATTCAGTTTTGACTCATAGTAACCCTGTATAGGGTTTCCAAAGAGCAGCTTTGAACTGTTGACCTTATGGTTCAAACTGACTGTGCAGTGCCACACATTAATTCACAGTGCCATTCCTGGACTCCTTACATTATTTTCCATAAATACCCATGAATCCTGACTAGATTTGCTAAGCATAGTATGAAAATATTTTTCAAATAAAGGGTACATTTATCATTTAGATATTGATAAATTTAAAGTACGCCACTTTTTATTAAAATGTTCCTTGAATAGAAGGAAAATAATAGCACAACAAAGGGAGCATGAGGTAATCCTCTTGTGTTTATTGTCTGCACTGTACACAGCTCTTGGCTTTGCAACTGAGGAAGAAGATACAATGCGTGGAAGTAATTCAAGTTGGAGCTTCACATAAGATTAATCATTTGGAAAGTGAGGTCTATCTGGAAAGGTACGAGGGATCTGGGTTTTAAAAATTAAATACATATGGTTAAAGAACAAATTAAAATTGTGTTTTTAACCAGAGGACACAGACAATTTGGAATATTTGTGCTGCAAGGGATTTTAGAGATCAACTGGTCCAGATTTTCATTTTTTTCAGGAGAGATCAGGGAGATGCAGAATGATTCTCTCAAGGTTGTGGCTAATAAATGTTTTGACGGTAGATAGTTAACTCCCATATGCATGCCCTTTTTTTCCCCCTAGTGCACAAAGTCTTTCTGTGTAGTTATTCTGCATTTCTTCCTAACTCAGAACATAAGGAATCTGACATAAAACAAGATAACAAAAGATTTATGTCTAGATCAAAAAGGAATTTTCTAATTGAAAAGTTAATTACTTTCCTTATTTCCCAAATAATTCACGAGCAATTCACCTGTGCAAGGAGATGGATTCTGAGTTCATTATGATAAAAGACACATTGAAATTGGATATAAATAGTTATTTCAGGAATACCCCTAGTGTATAAAATAAGGGCATGCAAGTATACAATTGATGTTCCAGTAAACATCTAGAAAATGTAATAGACTTAAAGAACAAAAAAGAAAATGGAAGGAAAAGATAAGCATTGAAATGTTCTTTTAGTAATCTTCTTGTTAAGTGCTGTCCAGTCAGTTCTGACTCATAGTGACCTTGTATAGGGTTTCCAAGGAGCGGCTAGTAAGTTAGAACCACCAGCCTTGTAGTAGCAGTTCAGTGCTTATCCACATTAGGACCCCCTAATGCACTGATATTCCATAGTGTTCTTTTGTTTTATGGCATCCTCTGCCCTAAAGACTGTTCAGTTTTTCTTTTCCTGGAAACTTCCACTCAATTGTGACAAGAGTAATGTTTTGTTTCGAGAAAGTAGCATCATAGTGTGCATGTTTCTGGCATTATGAAAATGAGGAAAGCCATAAGGAAATGACATGAGCCAGGACACAATATTGAATAGTCATCTGGTAGCATCTTACTTAGACAAAGACATATAAGACATCTGCAAAATAAATTTTGGTGAGGCAGGTTTTGTTTTGCTTTTATATGTGCAGATAAGTAAGTCTCTGATGCCCTTTATTTGATATAAGTAGTCATTTCTTGATTTCTATTTCTCAACTCTAGTATAAGTAAAAATTCTTAAAGTTATTAATAATTCTATTAATATTCTGTTTAAATCCAATTTTCCTAAGTGAAGGGAATGATCTAAGGACATTTAATAAATGACTAACTCAGAAACTGTTTTTATTGATGATAAAACCTGTGTTTTTGCAATTATCTAAAAATTATTTAATTACAGCAATATCTCTCTGAAGTCAATTCTGAATTCCATTTAAGTTCTTGGACATAATGCTTGGTTACATACAAGCAAACATTTTGTTTGCACAAACTCACAGGATGATAACACAGTATGACCAGATTACTAGGCTTCTTTGGTCATAAGAGGACATTTTCATAAATGCCTTCTTTTACAGCTTTTTTTTTTTTTTTGGCCTAGCATATCTTAAAAAAGAATTCAGATTCTACTTTCCAAATGACATGGTTTGGCTAACACAACTGTTAGGAAAGAACTCTGGGAAAATATTAATAAGATGGAACATAGTGTGGATAAATGTTATACCTGTATTAATATATTATAAGATCGATTTGCTTATTTTGAGATTATTTTAAATATACATTTTAAGGATTAATAATAACTTCCTGTTAAACCTAAGTCTTAAATTAAAAATGAAATATGATCAATACTTATATGCATCCCATGTGCCTTCTCCAGCTGAATCTTGTTTTTCAGATGGTCATTCCACCTTTTTCTTTCTTTTTTAACCACAAATGTATGAATCTTTTAAATATATGCTCTTTAGTTTTTTAAAAAACTGAGTAACAAGAACAAATCTTTCTGTGTAAAGAAGAAAATATTGTCATCATTGCATAAAAGCTCCCAGGAAGTATCTGGGGGCATTAACTGGCTTCGACTTTCCTGGGAGTTTACAAAAGACCTCACTGGGTAGTCAGTGGATCCATGAGAGAATCCTGGGAAATATAAAGTTCATGTTTTGTGAGTCTGGCAGAGCTAGTGTGGTATGTTGTTGTTGTTGTTAAGTGCCTTCGAGTCGGTTCCGACCCATAGCGACCCTGTACAGGGTTTCCGAGGGTGTAAATCCTTACGGGAGTAGAAAGCCTCATCTTTCTCCCGCGGAGCAGCTGGTAGTTTCGAACTGCTGACCTTATGGTTCGCAGCCTGATTCGTAACCACTACGCTACCAGACAGAAATCTTATTGGTGGAGCAGATGTCTCCATATTTTCTGTTTTTAGTCCTGGTGTGGCGCTGTGGGTTAATCGGTGCACTACAAGATCAGTTTGAACCACAAGGTTAGCAGTTCAAGTTCATCTGCCACTCCTTGGAAACACTATACAGGGTCGCTATGAGTCAGAACTGACCCGATGGCACTTAACAACAACAAGCTCAATATAGCCAATGTCTAGTTCTCAAGACTGGGTCAAAGCAGAGTACATGTATGTGGGTGGAATGATGTCCTCAGATGCTCTAGGTGGCAGTATTTGGAGGGGAGAGCAAGAGAGACAAGAAGAGATAAGAATTTAAGTCAGGCATATCACTCTTGTCATTCTGTCATCAGACATACCAGTGATGATGTACTTCTGAGTGATGAAAACCTCAATGTATCCATCTCTTCAGTCACATTGATCCAATCTGGACTCGTCTTCCATTTCTGGTGCACCGCAGTCATTCTCCGGGGGCTTCTGTCTGCTGCTAGCTTGTGTTTCATTTACTGCTTCTTGCATCCCACCTTTAAGTTATTATTTTGATCTTATGATGCAGCACATCCTCCTGACAGGGTTGTGGAGGTAAGATTTTTGAGACTTTAAAAGTCTGAAAACATCTTTATTCTATCTTTATGTTAATCAGAGTGCTTGCCTGGGTATAGAAGTCTACATTGGAAGTAACTTTGCTTCAGAATTTTGAAGCTCTTGCTTCACTGTCTCTGAGTCTTGTGTAGTTTCTGAAAAGTCGTATGTCATTCTGATTATGGACAGTGGCTTGATATTTCCTCCCTGTACATTTGTAAAACATCTCTTTGTCCTGGATATTCCAATTTTCACAATGATGTACATTGCTGTGAGTTTATTTTCATATTCTGTGCACTTCATGGGCTCTTTTACTTTAAAGACTGATATTCTTCAGTTTGGAAAAATGCTTCAAAGTTTAATGGATATGCTATCCTTCCTTTTCTTTGTTCTCTCTTTTGGCTCCTCAGTTTAGCATGTGTAATCCACCTGGACTGATTCTCCAGTTTTTCTAATTTTCTTATCTTTTATTTTTCCTTCTACATTCCTTCTTTTCTCTGTGTTCTATTTTGTGGAACATTTCTTCAACCTTCCTTTTGCTATCATGTTTTTAATTCTAAGAACCCTTTTTGTTTTCCAAATGCTACCATTAAACAAATTATAATTCTTACTTTTTGACTATTGCCTTTTCTTTTTGAGTGTTTTGTCTGTGTTTGTTTATTTTTACATTCTCTTCTTCTTGCATATCTATTTTCTCCATTGCAAAATTCCATGTTTCAAATTTTCTTTGTTGTTGTTGTTAGGTGTGATTGAGTCAATACTGACTCATAGAGACCTTATGCACAACACAATGAAATACTGTCCAGTCCTGGGTCAACCTCACAATAGTTGCTACACCTGAGCCCATTGCTGCTGCCACTGTGCCAATCCATCTCACTGGGGGTCTTCCTCATTTTCTGAAACGCTCAATTTAACCAACCATGATATCCTTTGCCAGGGAATGGTCCCTCCAAATTACATGTCCGAAGTATGAGAGATTAAGTCTGGCCATCCTGGCTTCTAAGGAGCACTCTGGCTGTACTTCTTCAAATACAGATCTGTTTGTTCTTTTGGCAGTCCATGGTACTTTCAATATTCTCCTCCAAAACCATAACTCAAATGCATCAGGTCTTCTCAGGTCTTCTTTATTCACTGTCCAACTTTCACATGCATATGGGGTTATTGAAAATACTATGGTTTAGGTCAGGAACATCTTAGTCCTCAAACTGACGTGTTTGATCTTTAACATTTTAAAGAGGTCTTGCATAGCATATTTGCCCAAAGCAATACATCATTTGATTTCTTGACTGCTACTTCCATAAGTGTTGATGGTTGATCTGAGCAAAATGAAGTCTTTGACAACTTTAATGTTTTCTCTATTTATATTGATGTTGTTTATTGGTCCAGTGGCAAGGATTTTTGTTTTCTTTACACTGAGGTGCAACCCATACTGAAATCTGTGGTCTTTGACCTTCATCAGTAAGTATTTTAAGTCCTCTTTACTGTCAGCAAGCAAGGTTGTATCATATGCATATCTCAGGTTGTTAATAGGTCTTCCTCTAATACTGATGCCACATTTTTTTCATATTATCCAGCTTCTCAGATTATTTACTCAGCATACATACTGAATAAGTATGGTGAAAGAATACAACACTGGTGCACACCTTTCCTAATTTTAAATCATTTGGTGTTCCCTTTTTCTGTCTGAACAAACTGCCCCTTGGTATATGTACAAGTTCTTTATGAACACAATTAAGTGTCCCAGAATACTCATTCTTCACAATGTTGTCCACAGCTTGTCATGATCCACATAACCAAAAATCTTTGCGATGTTAATAGTCACAGGTAAACATCATTCTGGCATTCTCTGTTTGCAGCCCAGATCCATCTGACATGAGCAATGATGTCCCTCATTCCACGGTCTCTTCTGAATCCAGCTTGAAACTCTGAAAGTTCTCTGTCAACGTATGGTTGCAGCCATTTTTTAAAACTATCTTTAGCAAAACTTTACTTGCATGGGACATCAGTGATATTGCCCAGTGATTTCTGCATTCCGTTGGGTGACATCTCTTTGAAATGGGCATAAATATAGATCTCTTCCAGTTAGTTGGCCAGGTGGTTGTCTTCCAAATTTCTTGGCATACATGAGTGAGTTCCTCTAGTGCTACATCAGTCTGTTGAAATATTTAAATTTGTATTCCATAAATTCCTGATGCCTTGTTCTTTGCCAGTGCCTTCAATGCACCTTGAAGTTCTTCCTTCAGGATCATTGCCTCTTGATCAAATGCTACCTCTTGTAATGGTTGACCATCAATCATTGCTTTTTGGCATAATGAGTGTGCCTTCCTTCCATCTTCTTCTTCTTTTTTTCTTTTTTCTTCATGTTTTATTGTGAACTATGTGATAGTTTACATGGGAGAACATTAGTTTTACATTCATCCTATTGTGTATCATTCCATGGTTACAATCCCCTCCATGCATCATCAACCAACTGAAGAGTATACCCTGCAAGCCTTCCCCCTGGTTGTCAGCACACAGCCCCTTGCCCTTTCTGGGTCCCCAGCCGTTCCCTCTCTCCACGTCATAGTCTTTGTCTCCATCGCTGACATCTCTGTTTCTCTGGGTAGGGTCCTGCATTCTGCTCTTATCCCTTGATGGTCCCAGGGACCTCCGCTCCTGGAGTGCAAAGTCAACCTCTCCCCTTGCTTTGCTACAAAATGTCTACCTTTACATTTCCAACCATCACAGTCAGTCCTGTTCCATCTTCTTTCGATGCTTTCTGCATCATACAGTATTTTGTCCATAGATTCCTTCAATCTTTCAAGTCAAGGCTTGAATTTTTCTTGATTTCCCTCAGTATGTTCTTCCTTTTTGGTTTTCTAGCTCCAGGTCTTTTCCCATTTTGTTATAATATTTGACTTTGTCTTCTCAAGCTGCTCTTTGAAATTTTCTGTTCAGCTCTTCTAACTCCTCTCTTCTTCTATTTGCTTTCACATCTCTATGCTGGAGAGTAAGTTTCAGAGTCTCTTCTGATATCTATTTTGCTTTTTTACAGACAGGGTTGTATTCTTTCACCATACTTATTCAACCTGTATGCTGAGCAAATAATCCAAGAAGCTGGGTTATATGAAGAAAAACATGGCACCAGGATTGGAGGAAGACTCATGAACAACCTGCCATATGCAGATGATAAAACCTTGCTTGCTGAAAATGAAGAGGGCTTAAAGTATTTACTGATGAAGATAAAAGACCACAGCCTTCAGTATGGATTGCATCTCAATGTAAAGAAAACAAAAATCCTCACCACTGGACCAATAAACAACATTCTTATCAATGGAGAAAAGATTGAAGTTGTCAAGGACTTCATTCTTCTTGGATCAACTATTAACATTCATGGAAGCAGCAGTCAAGAAATCAAATGATGCATTGCATTAGGCAAATCTGTTGCACAAGACCTTTTTAAAGTGTTGAAGAGCAAAGATGTCAGCTTGAGGACTAAGGTGCACCTGACCCAAGCCATGGTATTTTCAATAACCTCATATGCATACGAAAGCTGGACAGTGAATAAGAAAGACTGTAGAAGAATTGATGCTTTTGAGTTATGGTGTTGGAGGAGAATATTGAAAGTGCCATGGACTGCCAAAAGAACAAACAGATCTGTGTTGAAATAAGTGTAGCCAGAGTGCTCCTGGAGGCCAGGATGGCCAAACTTCATCTCTCATACTTCGGACATATCATCAGGAGGGACCAGTCTCTGGAGAAGGATATCATGTTTGGTAAGGTGGAGGTCAGAAAAAAAGAGGAAGACCCCCAGGGAGATGGATTGGCAATATGGCAGCATCAATGGGCTCAAGCGTGGCAACAATAGTGAGGTTGGCCCAGGACCGGGCAGTGTTTCATACTGCTGTGCATAAGGTCACTAGGAGTCGATACCAACTCGATGTCACCTAACAACATCAATGTTGTTGTTACTTTCTTCCTATTGATGTTCTTGATGTTATCCCACAACCTTCTGGTCTTTGGTCTTCTGTGTCTAATGCAGCAAATCTATTCTTCAGATGATCTCTAAATTTAGGTGGGCTTGAATATTCAAGGTCATATTTTGGTTTTCACGGCTTGATTTAATTTTCTTCAGCTTCAGCTTGAACTTGCACATAAACAATTCAAGGTCTGTTTCACAGTCTGACCCTGATCTTGTTTTGACTAATGTTTTGGAGCTTTCCCACCATCTCTTTCCACAGATACAGTCAGGTTGATTTCTGTGTATTTTATCTGTGAGGTCCATGTGTATAGACATCTTTTATGTTGTTTTTGAAAAGGTATTTGCAATGAAGAAGCATTTGCATTGGTCTTGCAAGATTCTATCATGCGATCACCAGCATTGTTTCCTTTTGGGGTCTTTTAACTCTGCTTCAGACATGGTTGTAAACTCTGAACATGAGAGGAGGTTGTCAACTTTGGCTTTCCCTGTAGTGCAATATAGATGTTCTTTTGTTAGGGAAATTCCCATTTCATTATCTTAATTTTGTTTTCGTTGGATGGCCAGATTGTCCAGAGAGGAGTACTTCCAGTCTGGCAAGATAGAAAGAGTTTTAGACCATTATTCTAGAAGGTGAGTCCAGAGAGTAGCAACCTTCATTATTTAAAATTTTAAGAGTCACTAGATTTTTTTTTGGATACACATTCCAATGTGTCTTCCTTCCCCCAGAGGACTATGTTAGAGGTTCCCAAATGTTTTGGTTCAAGGTACAGAAAATGTCTCAGTAATTTTTTTTTTTTTTTTTTTTTTTTTTTACAGTGCTCCATATTAAAAGCATACCCAATCATTTCATTTATTAAGTAGGTATTTTCAAATACCTTAATATAGCTACAACTTAATTTATTTTGAAAACAAGTTTTTGAAAAGTCTATTCATAAATTTAAAGAAAGGTCTTATCATTATGTTCTGAAATAATCACTAATGGAATTGTGCACTGTACAACTTCACAAGCTTTGGAATCAGACTGGACATGTTGTTGTTGTTATCATTAGGTGCTATCGTGTCATTTCCTACTCATAGAGACCCTATGCACATTAGCATGAAACACTGCCCAGTCCTGCACCATCCTCACAGTTGTCATGTGTGAGACCATTGCTGCTGCCACGATGTCAATCCATCTTCTTGCAGATCTTCTTTTTCATTGACCCTCCACTTTACCACACATGATGTTCCTCTCCAGGGATTGGTCTCTCTTGATATCATTTCTAAAGTATGAGACACAAAGCCTGGTCATCCTGGCTTCTAAGGAGCAGTCAGGCTGCACTTCTTCCAAGACAGATTTGTTTGTTCTTTGGGTAGTTCATGATACTTTTAATATTCTTCATCAACATCTTCATTCAAATGCATTGATTCTTTTACAATATTACCTTTTCATTGACCTCATTGTATGAACAATTCAAAGTACCAAATCTTGGTCAGGTACATCTTAGTCCTCAAGTACTCTGAACACTTTAAAGAGGTTTTGTACAGAATATTTGCCTAATGCAATAAATCCTTTGATTTCTTGATTTGCTGCTTCCATGACTGTTGATGGTGGATTAAGCAAAATGAAGTATTTGTCAACTTCAGTCTTTTCTCCATTTATCAATAACATTATTTATTGGTCCCACTGTGAGGATTTTTGTTTTCTTTACATTAAGGTGCAATCCATACTGGAGACTATAGTCTTTAATCTTCATCAATAAGTATTTTAAGCCCTCTTTGCTTCCAGCAAGCTAGGTTGTAACATTTGCATATAGCAAGTCTTTAATGAGTCTTCCTCCAATCCTGATAGTACATTCTTCTTCATATATTCCAGCTTCTCATATTATGTGGTGAATCTACAGGTTGAATAAATATGGTGAAAGGAAATAACACACCTGACAGACACCTTTCCTGGTTTTAAACCATTCTGTACCACCTTGTTCTGTTCCAATGACTGCCTCTTGGTCTATGTACAGGTTCCTCATAAGCATTTATGCTCAGTAATGCCCATTCTTTGCAATGTTATCAATAGTTTGTCATGATCTACATAGTTGAAGACCTTTGCACAATCAATAAAGTACAAGCAAACATCCCTCTGGTATTCTCTGCTTTTAGCCAAGATTCTTTTGATGCCAGCAATGATATGTTTAATTCCACATCCTTTTCTGAATCTGACTTGAATTTTCTGGCAGTTGATGTACTGTTGCAACTGTTTCTGAATTATCTTGAACAAAATTTTACTTGCATGTGATATTAATGATAGTGTTCAATGCTTTCTGCATTCTATTGGGTCAACTCTCTTTGGAATGGGCACATATATGGATGTCTTCCAATCAGTTGTCCAGGTAGCTGTCTTCTAAATTTCTTGGCATAGATTAGTGAGTGCCTCCAGTGCTGCATCAGTTTGTTGTAAGATTTCAATTTATAGTTCTTCTATTCCTGAAGGCTTTGTTTCACCAATGCCTTCCATTCAGCTTGGAATTCTTCCTTCAGTACCACTGGTTCTTGATAATATGCTAGCTCTTGAAATGGTTGAACATCGATCATTCCTTTTGATATGTGACTCTGTATTCCTCCCATCTTCTTTCAGTGCTTTCTGCATTGTTCAATGTTTTGCCCATTGTTGTTGTTAAGTGCTGTTAAATTGGTTGTGATCCATAATGACCCTGTATAGGGTTCACAAGGATTGGCTGGTGAGCTTGAACTGCTGACTTTGTGGTTCAAACTGATTTTGCAGTTCAGTGCATTAACCCACAGCTCCACAGCAGGACTCCTAGAATCATTCAATATTTCAAGTTGAGACTTGAGTTTTTTTCTTCAGATCTTTCAGCTTGAGGATTACTAAATGTGTTCTTCCCTTTTGGTTTTCTAACTGCAGGTCTTTGTGCATTTCATTATAATACTTAACTTTGTCTTCTCTAGCTGCCTTTTGAAATTTTCTGTTCATATGCTCAATGAACATAGCCAGTTTCATTTTGTGTTCCACATTGATTTTTTACATGGTACTTGCTTTTCATCATATATCAGCCAAAATACCAATTTTGAAAAAATAAGTCATAGAAGAGAATGTAGTGTGATCTAGTTTTGGAACTCTGGACTGCTTTAAGTAGTTTATGTAATATCTGGAGTCTCATATGGCATTGTGGGCTAATGCATTACACTACGGTGTTGGATTGAACCACAAGGTCAACAGTTCAAGCTCACCAGCCACTCTTCATAAACCCTACACAGGGTTGCTATGAGTCAGAACTGACTTGACAGCACTTAACAACAACAATCAATATAGTATCTATCAAGGTCAGCTATCATTGTTTTTGCATCACAAATTTAAAACATATTGTTTGCTGTGGTGTCACAGACTACATTGAAACATAGCTTGGGAACCTCAGATAGAGATACTGTTGTTCAGCTGCCATCTTAAGCTGCAGCAACTGACACTAAGTTTTTAATTGTGTTCAATCTCAGTTAAAAACTGGGATCTTGAAAAACATCTGCATCATAGTCCTCCAACAACATAGCATTTTAGTATCTTTAATTCACTTGATAATCTAAATCACAGAATCAAAATGGTGTCTACTGTATAACATCTAGGAATGATGGCAATGATTAACAGAGATTCACACTGAAAATAAGAAGCTCTGCACTTGTATATGTGTAAGTGCCCAACAAGTAAGACAACTGTTGTGTATTTTCATTGTATAGGCTGTTATGCATTGAATTGTGTCTCCCTAAAATACTTGTTATAGATCCTAACCTCTAAACACATGGCTGGAGTCCTGGTGTGAAGCTGTGGGTTAATGTGCAGGACTGCAAGGTCAGCAGTTCAAACTCACCAATTGCTCTTAGGCAACCCTATACAGGGTCACTATAAGTATGAACCTCAAAGGTGCTTAATAATAACAACAACAAATGTGTGGTTATAATTCTATTTGGGAATGGTTTGTCTTTGTTATGTTAGTGAGTCAGGATTAGTGTAAGGTATGTGTTGAGTCAATCTCTTTTGAGATGTAAAAGAGGTTAACCAAGGTAGCAGAGATGGGGAGGAGAGATAACAAGCCATATGAAGATTGCTCAAGAGCAAAAGGAGTCCGGGTGTGGCACTGGGGGTTAATGTGTTGAATGGCAAGGTCGGCTTGAACTGTAAGATAGGTGGTTCAAGTTTACCCGCTGCTCCTCAGAAACCCTATACAGGGTCACTATGAGTCAGAACCGACTCAAAGGCACTTAACAAAAACAACAAGAGCAGAAGCTCAAAAGAGACAAAGACCTCCCTCCAAAGCCGTTGAAGATAGAAAGTCTTCTCCCCCTAGAGCTAACACCCTGAATTTGGACTTCAGTTCTTCCAAACTGTGAGAAAATAAATTTCTGTTGGTGAAAGCCACTCACCTGTGGTATTTCTGTTATAGCAGCACTAGATAACTAAGACACATGCCATTAGACAGTACTGTAGAAGAAACTTAATACAGCTTGTGGCTGTTTCCAGACAGCTGAGTAAGAGACTGAACATTAACAGCTGCCAAATGAGTCTTCTGTGCGTCCCCTCCCCCGTGACTAGTCTTTGAAGAATTCAATCAGTGTAAAGTCTGAATGTCAAAGAAGAAGCCCAGAGCAGGTAATATGACAAACGGATGTTGGTCTTAAATGAGCTGACTAGCTATTAATTCACAAAACAGTCTGAAAAGATTTGTGATGCAAGCTGACTTCTGTCTAGACAGAGAAGGGAGTGTAAAACACATTAGACAGATACAGCACAGTAGTGACAAGAAAAACCTGTTTCAGTTGCATGAATGCATTGGGAGGGAATCTGCTATTTCCTTCTTTATCTAAATATCTAACCTCTAAAAGGGCTATATCTAGGTACTAGAGAGTTTCAATTTTATTTTCTAGAGTTTTAGCTCATCTTGCACATGAATAAGCAAGGGAAGAAAGGTGAAGAAAAGGCAAAAAAAAAAAAAAAAAAAGAGATTTAAAAAAGGGAAAAGGAGAGAGAGGGTGGGAATAGGAGAAAAAAGGTAAAGAGGAAGAGAGAGTGCAGGAAAGAGGAGGGACAGCCATCAGCTAACTAGCTAACTAGAAAAGAAAGAGCAAGAGTGAGAAGTCCTAAGAAGGGAAGAATGTAGGAAGAGAGGGTAATAAAATCTAGATGCTTAAATATTTTCCTGAATTTCAAAAGCTATTTATGTTTTCGCATTTGGAAAACATCACTGAACTAGTCTTATAAAATTTATCTCTTGCCTCAGATGTATTGTGGTCATGTCTGTTTTTCTCTTTTTCACTTGACAGTGGCTAAGAAACATCTCTGAGGGAAGCCAGTCCCTGCATATACTCTATATGGTTGAATTCATCAGATAATCCCTAACAAATAAAAATACAGTTAAATGGTCCATTAGATATAAGTCTATAGACATATATAAGTCAATCAGATCATTTAAGGAAAATAACTGGAGTTCAAGATATTCACCTGTTCTCCTCTCCGCCTCCCCCCACCCCCCATACAAACAAAGCAACTTCAAGGTTAATGTAAAGAAAACGTTTGACTACTAGTAGAGGAATCACACCTATTTTTGTCAGGCATGCCAAAACTTTATTTAATATAAATATATTTTTACATTTACTTTGTTCTGAAGTTCATACAGAACAACTCACATAAGCAGTCACTTAAAGAGTCATTCATGTGTTTGAAAGTATTTTTGTTTTAAAAATATGATCGTGGATTTTATTTAATTCTTCATGCCAAATGTAGGTTTCCTGAAGCAGAGCATTTTAATCCTTCACTGTCAAAAATAAAGAAGGAATTCTAGTATTGTCTTGGTAAATATAATGGTCGAAACATGATCAGAGGTCAGGGAAAACTAGTTATGTTTTGTTTTTAAGACCTCCTTACTATATGTGTATTTTCCTTTTCGTTTCTTTTTTCTTGTATGGACAGATTTACTTGAAATCTTTTTTTCTGCCAAGAAATCTTTGTTTTCAGCAAATGTTATTACTGTGCCTGGAATGGAGGCATCTGTTTTGTTAAATGCTTTCAGATCTAACTTAAGGGGAAAATAAAAATAGGAAAATTCAGCCAAGAAAGAAAGAACCTTTTTTATACATTGGTTGGATTTATGATTTAAAAAGAAGGTCTTTGATATCTTGCTATTTTTATGATGAATTTGGCACCTTAACCAAAACGGCATTGAAGCATCTTCTGTTGTTGCCTGTTGCTAGGTGCTATAGAATCAATTTTGACTCACTCCAGGTTACCCAGTAGAACTACCCCCATAGGGTTTACTATGTTATTATCTTTACTGAGGCAGATCACCAGACCTTTTCCCCATGCTGCTGCTGGGTAGGTTCAAACTGCTAATTTTTTGGTTGCTAATATTTTAGTTGAGTCCTGGTGTGGCTAAGGCCAGTGGTTCAAGCTCACCAGCCACTCCTCAGAAACCCTATACAGGGTCACTATGAGTTGGAACTGACTCAACAGCACTTAGCAACAACAAAGCAGCCATGTGCTTAACTGTTGTGCCACTAAGGCTCCGTAAGCAAATTCTAGAGATCAGGATATTCTGTGAAACTATAGGGCTAATCATATCAACATGACCATTATCAAAACTGTATTCTAGAAACAAAACAGAAAACCATAAATGAAACCTGAGGGGTACCTACGGCATAAGGTAAAAGGTGAGGGGGGTCAAAGCAAGTGGATTGTGCTCTTTTTCTCTGCTTCACCCAAATTTATTCCTCCTTAGTCAGAATTCTGAGTGTTTTCAATTTTCAAACATGCACATCCTGAAAACCAAACTATGCAGCTTTTGAGTAATGTTTTGAATTTTCTCATGATGGCTGATTTATGATTTTCCAACCAAAATCATGGAAGACATTTAATAAATCATCATCACCTACGTAGATGATGACAGTAGATAACAATATGATGAAAAAAGAGGCACATGAATTTGCTCAGAATCCAAAATGAAACGTCAAAAGCAAACTTAATCCATTCCAGTAGCAATGCCTTTAGAATTTTTGGCCCAAGGTTTTCATTTTATTTGTATAAAAAGCATCAAAAGACATATATTGCTTTATAGATTTCTTTTCACAGAATAAAAGCATTTCTGCTGATAAAAGAGGTAGTTGGCTTCTACTTGCATATCTACCAATCCATACAAGTTGTTGCTGAGCTGATTCTGACTCAGGGTGAATTCATGTGTGTCAAGCTAGAACTGAACTTCATAGAGTTTATAAATGGCTATGATCTTTTGGAAGTAGATCACCAGGCCCTTCTTCTGAGGCACTCCTGTATGGATTTGAACTAACAGTTTTTCAGTTAGTAGCTGAGAGCTTAACTGCTTGCTTTACTCAGGGACTCCACCAACCTATTGTTGTTAAGTTGTTGTTAAGTGCCATGGAGTCAGTTCCGACTCATAGCAATTCTGTATAGGGTTTCTGAGGAGCAGCTGGAGAGCTTGAACTGATGACCTTGCAGTTCAAACAGCTTTGCAGTCTGGCACATTGATCCACATAAGTCTACTTAAAATAAGACATGAAAAAAAATGTATCCTAATTCTCTTCTGGATTTGTATATTAGATCATGCAGTAGATTCTGTCTCAGAAGATGCCTGTATAGGGAACTAGCATTATGCAATTTTATGCAAAGATGTGTCACAGATGAAATATGAAGCTCTGTGTTTCCACAGTCTGGAAAGTGGCTACAGTGTTTGATGTGGTGACTAACACATTAAGTGGGGTGACATGCTCTAGTTGTAACTCATGACAAGAAAGCCTCAGTGTTCCCTAAGGATTCTACTCAGCATCCCTTAAACTCTGGATGCTAATAGGATCACAATCTGTTTTTAAAGACTCAGCATTCAGATGTGAGATTCAGGAACTGACTGCAGTTAATCTGACCTGCAACCATCCACAGAGCATCTCCAAGTACCCAAAGAAGGGACAGAGGAAAGTCAGGGCTCCTACAGGGCTTTTGGCAGGATCTGCTTAATGCTGAAATAGAGGCACAGACAGCAGAAACATGAGCATGAATTATTTTTCTACCCTTTTGGCAAGAAATAAATGAAACCGGTGGCTTTGCTAATGAGAATGATACAAAAGAAGATTGTCTCAAGGAAGACATACTATGAAATGCCTAGAATTCTTGCTTTCTTTGGGAACATCACGGTGGTCCAAGAGGAGTAATAAATATGGAAGAAGTCTGAGGCAGGAGCACAGTTGGATCCCTGTGCCTCTGAATAACATAGCACTTGGATGAGGTCAAATGACCTGGTAATTAAGAGAGAACCTAGGACAAGATGACTTTCTTCATGCTTATAACATAGTAAAAGTTTATGGCTCAGGGCATAAATGCAAAATGACTGGGTTTCAATTCTGCTTACATCTTTGGGCTGGTCTCATTTGAGATGCATTTCTAAGCTGGGAGTCTCACTGTTAGTGGGTTTTGGTATGTAGAAATATGCAATTTTCTTTTCTACTGCAATTTTGGAAGATGCTTTTTCATCATTAGGTTAGTTTCCTTTCTGAGTAAAATACTTTATAAAGGCATAAGCCACTGAGCTTGACCTTCTTGTCTGAATGGAACTTAATGTTTTACTAATAAAGGAGTTGATGTAAAAAGCAGTGTACGGACCCCATGAAAAAGAAGATACTGTCTTTAAGGGGGTTTCACATTTCCAGGGAACTGCAAAAACATTGTTCTGCTTATGGCTTTAAAACAGAAACAAAGAGCGATTGAAACCCAAAAGATACATTACAAAAAAATGAAAGAAAAGATACTTACCAGGTTCAGCAGTAGATCTAGGTTCTGTTTGTCACATGAAAAAAATAAAACAGAACATTAGAGTGGGGTTACACTAATAATAAACCTACCTGTGTTTATCTATTATCTTACCAGGGAAATATCTGCAAAAATGTTATAGACAAACCCTATAATACAAGGAGCTCTGGTAGCGTAGTGGTTACAAATCGGGCTGCGAACCTTAAGGTCAGTGGTTCAAAACTACCAGCCGCTCCGCGGGAGAAAGATGAGGCTTTCTACTCCCGTAAGGATTTACACCCTCGGAAACCCTGTACAGGGTCGCTATGGGTCGGAACTGACTCGACGGCACTTAACAACAACAACAACAATAATACAAGAGAGGTAGATAAGGTGATACTAAACAACAACTGTAAAACAAAACACAGTTGTTGTTGAGTTGATTCCAACTATCCCGCCTCAGAAATCCTATCCAGAGCCACTATGAGTCAAACGACACAATAACACTTAACAACAAAAATGGTGACCCCATGAAAGCAAAGTAGAACTGCACCATAGAGTTTTCAAAGCTGTGACCTTTGGGAAGCAGATCTCCACGGTTTTTATTTGAGGTGTCTCTTGGTGGGTTTCAACTACCAATCTTTAGGTTAGTAACTGAGTACTTAACCATCAGCTCCACCCAGGGACTCCTCGTTCTTGTTTGTTGTCAGGGTCCATTGAATCTGTTCCGACTCATATTGACCCTGTATAGGGTTTCCAAGGAGCTGTTGGTGGGTTTGAACTGCTGACCTTGTGGTTTGCAGTTCTGGGACAGCTATTTACATTCTAATAACACCATAAACAAATACATTTTTTCAACTGCAGCTCATGGATGGGTTACAGGAAAGTTGTGAGTTTCCTAAGATTATTTGCCAACCTGAGTAGAAGCATGCATGTGTATTTTTCTGGAGAAAATTACAGAACTTTCATTGGAGTTTCAAAGAGGTTCAAAAGCAAGTGCCACTGTTTTAATTACTGTACCCCATGGAGTTGCAGGACATCTGACCTCACCACTCTTTAAGAATACAAATCAATTCATATGAATGACTTAGTTCTTCTTGGCTTTCCTGAAGAGAGACTATAAAATGGTGAGACTTGGAGAGTGAGCATCGCTTCTTACTTTTCTGTAGAATCCGGAAATCTGGAGAGTCTTGGATTTCACTGCCTTGCCGGTACCATTTGACCTGTAAAGGAAGTGCTCCTCGTACCCGGCACTCCAAAACCACCACCTGGCCTTCTGATGCTGCTGTGTTTTGCAGTTCCTGAAATTTAAGGAAAATATTCCCAGTCAGACTTCTGTGCCTTCTTAAGCAATTGTACAAAACAGAATAAACATTCTAAACTTTACAGAGAAAGAGCAAAACTTGCATCATAAAATAATTACCACTACCTCACATTAGAAAGGTAGGTGTACATCACAAGGTTGGTTGTTCAAATTCACCAGCCACTTCTTGGAAACTCTATACAGGGTTGCTATGAGTCAGAACCGACTCGACAGCACTTTAACAACAACTCCGATAAGGCTGTTGTTATTGTTAAGTGCCATTGAGTCAGTTCTGACTCACAGCAACCTTGTATAGGATTTTCAAGAAGCTGTTGGTGGGTTTGATCTGTGAACCCGCACCTTTAAATTCATTGATCATCTACTTGTATTATTTTTATCATTACTATTTTTATCAGTTTTTTTTTAATTCTCCATGTAATTAGTAAGACTTACCATAAGCCCTGAACAGATTTTTTGTCTTGCCTCTAAATCTGCAGCGACCCTTTCACATTTGTGAAATTCTACAGTAACAGCAAGTACCTTTGTTGTTGTTATTGTGATGTGCCGTGGAGTCAGTTCCAACTCATAGCGACCCTGTACAGGGTTTCTGAGGCTTATGGGAGTAGAAAGCCTCATCTTTCTCTCACGGAACAGCCGGTAGTTTTGAACTGATGACCCTGAGGTTCGCAGCCCGATTCGTAACCACTACGCTACCAGAGCTACATTTAAAAATAAGCTGGGTGGAATGCAAACTGCTTCTTAACACAGTTACATCCCAAATGAATGTAGATTCCTATGAAGAACTAGATAAGTAAAGAAAAACGACATGCATTTGTTTCACATGTTCCAACCTTTTCAAATACTCCCACAGCACCTCTGCCTATGTTTATTAAGCTACGCCAGGTTTATGAAGCTGAGGGCTTTCAATGTTCTGTTATTTTGAGGTTCTGGGTAAAATAATAAAGCAGGCTGCATATTTCCCTATTGACCTTCATTTCTTTCCTGCTTGCTCGTTGCCTCCCACCTGACTCCATCAACTTCAGACTAATACATTTTTGCAACCCAATGGATTAGAAATTATTTTGGTTTTATAGATGCAAAGAGGTTGAGTTTTAAAACTTGTTATTAACTATCAGATTATTAAAAATAGCTCCCTGGAATAGATTCTCCCTCTTTCTGCTAAGGATTAACTAGCAGTGGGGCCTACTTAAACTTTTTGACTGCTAAACTTCTGACTATGGCATATCGGATCTCATACAAGGCATTGAAAGTCTTAATATAAGTCAAGCATGATAAAGCTATTCACCTGTCCAGAGAACAAAATAAAATAAAACTAACTCACATGAAATGTTTTTATTTATTTGTATTTTAACAACAAGGGGACAAATTGTGTCTTTAAAAAAACACCAAAAAGCCCTGAACAATCAATCCCAAGTCTGTGATCTTGGCAGGATGTTAGTATGAAGTTTGGGAAGGCATTTGATAAGAAATTTGATATTTCAAGAATGTTTTCTTTTTTTATGTGAAAAAGTTAAGATTATTAACTACTTCTGATGCAAATGCATTCTTTCCCCTTCTTTTTTTTTTAATGTAGAAAAACTCTAGTTCTAATTCCCTATTTTGTGTGTGTGTGATTGGGTCTAGAGAAGAGCTAATTTACTGGATAAAAACCAGCAGGGTCAGTGTGACTCATGGTGTCCAGTTTTTTTTTTTTGATTCCTCCAGGCTTATCCAGGAAGCCATTCACTATAGACTGCAAGTGGTGCACAAATACTTTTCACGCTTGAGCTATCAGGCACCAAAATATACCTTGATTTATTCCTGGGATCATGTATTTTGTTCAATGTTGGAAAGTCAGTAGAGGCTGAGGAACTTAAGCAGTCAAATCTTCATAGTTATTCCAGGATTACAATTTGGCTTCTTCTAGAGCAAACATGTTTTTCTTGGCAAAAGCCATAGCTAAACATAGTAAGCTATTAGAAGAACCCACAAGGACATTATGAAGAGGCTGAAGAAGACCCAGAGCCAACATTTAGAGGATTGTCTACTGTGGGTAGGATCTGGGATCCTTGAGTGTTGTAGGCTGAATATAAGGGCATCACTTTCATTCTTCAAATCCACCTGACATTATGGTTGCTTGAGGGGTCTAACTATTTGCGAAGAAGTGCCACACAGTGTGCGTGTTTGTGTTTGTTGGTATCTCCTGACCACAGAAGCATCCTAACCACCATAATCCAGTTGAGAGATGAAAGGCAGAGGGTGCTGGGGAAGACCAGTGAATGTGCTCTGTGCTTCTCATGAATACATCTTGGAATTGTTTCTATAAAATGAAATAAAAATGCAGAACTTTATTTTACTTTTCTTTCTTGTTAAGCTATATTGTAAAAATACAGAAATTATTCCTAGTAGTATTTTGGGAAAGGGAGAAACATCATGAGTAGAATGTGTGTCTCAGGACTAGCTTTAGAAGATTCATCTAGATGCCCAGATAGAATTTCCTAACATCCACACATACACAGTCTGTATGTGGCAGAGAGGCCCCGTAGTGAGGAAAACAAGAAGCTCTGTCCTTTTCTCCTTCCCTGATGCTTTATATCCTTAAACCAAAAGGCTCTAGCATTGCCCAAATCAACGATGTTGAGTAAAATACATCACCGTAACACAGGGGTTCAGGAGTTAACATTACAAAGGTACCTATGAAAAGCTGTTAAACTACAAATTAAATAGAAGGTTCCATCCTCTCTGTAAATGTTTCCTCTTGAAAGCATCAAAGGAAGGCTTCAATAACTATCATAGTGAGTTGTGGTTTGGGGTAGGATTTTTTTTTTTTTTTTAAGTTTTTATTGTGAATTGAGTGAGTTTACATGGGAGAACATCAATTTTAAACCATCCTTTCATTGCAATGATTACAATCTCCTCCATACATCATCATTCAACAGTATTTGCTTCTATTCCCTCTGTGTTTTTTTCTTTTTTGGGGGGGATGTACACAAAAACACTCAGGAATATATAATAATTTAAACAACCAAAGGGCACATTCTGCAAGCCTGCCTCCTCAGTCTTTCTGCTGGCCACTAGCACTCAGTCCCTCTCTTTTCATGAGTCTAGAGTCCTCAGCTGCTCCCTCTTCTCCATGTCCTCATCTCTGCCTCCATCTCTGGTGTCGCTGTTTCTCTGGATAGGGTCCCACATTCCACTAGTGCTCTTCTCCCTTGATGGTCCTAGGGTCCTATGTTTCTGGACTGTAACTACTCTCCCATTTTTGTTACAAACTTTCTACATTTACAGTTATGGCAGTCACAATTAGTCATGAAACAATTAACCACTATTGAATCATAAGAATCATTTCCCCATCTATTTTCACCAGATCTATCTAGATAAGATGAAAACTATTCAGTGGGGATTCTACCTTCCCCTGCACACTCTGAAACTAAGCTCCCTCTTGAAAAATTTTAAGCCAATCACTTTGTACCTTTATCGCCCCCTCATTTTAGGTAGCCAGTGTCCAAATTACCCATCCCTAACTGCCCTGTATACAGAGAGGATAGTATTGACACTTGATGTGAAGACTCCTTCCCTCTCTGTTGGTATTTTGAGCTACTACATCCACAAGTATAGGTCAAGTTCATCAAATTGTAGCAATTGCCACTTGTTGCCGTTATCAATTTTTATTTTTATTTTTATTTTTTATCTTCCTCTAGTCGAGTTCTGATCATCAAACCATTGAGGCTAGGTCAAATGGGTACTATCTGCAAGTTTGGGCGTTCTTGTGTGTCTCCCCTCACTTCATATCAGCTGGATGCTTCACTCTCAGCTATAGCCCTTCATGGCTATTTCCTTGTCCATGGGCTCAGAAGTCCCTAGGTCTCATTGGAGTAGGATTTTATATGCCTTTTAATTTTATTTGCATGCATTCATTCAGTTTCAAAGTTGTCCACTATTATCATTTGTTGCCTATATCTTCCCAGAAATAACCTGTTTATGAAAAATTCTTTAATAAAGGTGGGTAAAATTTGGCTTAGTAGAAAATAAAAATCATTATTTGAAGTGATCTTCTCTATTGTCTTTCAAATGTCTTATGTATGTGTTTGCTTTTCACATTTGCCTTGAGTCTTGGAACTGATTTCTGTCAAAGTGTGAGGTGCAGTTTAGCTGAAGAATTCGTCTTTTCTTCACTGATCTGCAATAGCAGTGCTTCCACGTCGGTGTGAGAGCATCATTCTAGGCTCTATTTTGATTTACTTGCCAATCTGTCTTATCTTATGCTTGTATCTTTCTTAATAATTGCACTGTTAGAAAAATGTTTTATTAGCCATTTGTTCTACCACAAAACTTTTAATTTGATATCAAACAAATAAGTAAAGACAAGTTATCTGCTGGAATTTTGACTAGATTTACATGGAATTGATGGTTGATTTTGGGAAATGCTGACTTCTTTAAAAAATCCTAGTCCACAAGAGAGTTAACCTCTCCACTCAGTTGAGTCTTTTTAAAATATTGTTCAATAAGGTTTTACAATGGTCTCAACGAGTCAGAGAAGGGTTACATGGAACCATTTCTGAGTTGGAGGTTTAACCAGTGAAATGGGTATCATTCAACATGGCAATGCATATACCCACTTAGGGCAAATAGAATATTGTTGTTGTTGTCATGTGCCGTGGAGTCGGTTCCGACTCATAGTGACCCTGTACAGAGTTTCTGAAGCTGTAAATCTTTATGGGAGCAGAAAGCCTCCTCTTTCTCCTTCAGAACAGCTGGTAGTTTTGAACTGCAGCCCTTGCAGCCTGCAGCCCGATTCGTAACTACTATGCTACCAGAGAGAGCTCCTTTTAGTCAATGAAAAAAAAAAATTTCTATAGAATTTTCTGTGTCTCCAAACAAATTTCTTACCCAGCATTCTGATAATACTGTTTTCTACCCATTTTTGTTTTCCCACTCTGTTTAAAATTCTTTCAGTCTATTGGCCACTTGGGCCCTTCAAGAAGTTATAGGCATACAACTAAGGTGACCATGATAATAAGGCTACTATTCGGTTCATTTTATTTTTTAAAAAATGGTCTCACTAAGCCACTTGTGAATTAAATTTAAGGACCAAAGCAAACCCAGAGAATGAGACTTGCAGATGTCAGACCTTTGTAAAAACTGGAGGGAGGCAGGCAGGAGTGGTTTCATCAGGTCGGCAGAGATATGAAGTTGGGCTGTGAACCTGAAACAGCAGAGACACATGGATCAAATTCTAAATATATAAATTGCTGCAAAGATAGGCTAAAACACTCTTTCATTATTGAGATCACTCCACTTGAATGAAACCAGTGAATGGAAGTATTGCCATACATCATTTTGCTGTTCTATGCTTACAGTACAGACATTGTTCTACTTCCTCATTTTACATCTGTTATTCCTCTCGATTCAAAAGGATATTCAAGGTAAAAGTTTCCTGGGTCCTCAGGGATCCATGAGCTCTTAAATGCTATTACCAAATGTATTTCTGTGTGTGGGACTACCATAGAGATCTTTTTTAAACGTTTTCACAGACATTATATTTTATTTTTAAATGCAATCTAGATTCATTGTATATAAAGTGTAAGTTATTGACAGAGGAAGCTAAAGTAAGTTAACTGACATCTATACCTACCTTAACTTTAATGGGTATTCTCTTTTATATAAGGACTTACAAGGAATAAATGCAAATATATGCTTTTTTTCTAGATGTTCAAAGAACAAAAGTACTGAAACACTTACTGAATAGTACTCATCTCTAGGGAAATACAAGGAGTTCAGACTAGTGAATGGAAAATATGTGTTTGTGTACAATCATTTATTTTCAAACAATCTGGATTTGTTAACTTTCATATAAGTGACTATTCTTATATCAAGATGATGGACATCTGATATTATGGATCTAAGTACCATCCATTGGGCAGTAATGGCCCAGTGATAGAATTCTCATCTTTTTTGTGGGACACTAGGGTTGGGTTCCCAGCTAATGCAACGCATGTGCAGCTACTACCTGTTTTTCAATGGAAGCTTGCATGTTGCTGTGATGTTGAACAGGTTTCAGCTGAGTTTCTAGATTAAGATGGACTAGGAAGAAAGCCCTGGTTATCTACATCCAAAACTCATCTAATGAAAACCTTGTGGGTCACAATGGTCTGACCCTCAGTCCATCATGGGAATGGCATAGGACCAAGGAGCATCTCTTTCCATTGTGCCTGGGGTTGTCATGAGTTGGGGGCCAACTTGAGGGAAGCAAACAACAAAATCCTTTTGTTGTTACTTTAATGGAACATCATCTTCATCTTGGCAGAGTTGTCAAGACATCATCACAGTACTGGACCTTATCTATTAGCCCTATAAAATTTTTCACTGGACTGTGGTCCAGGAGGTCTGGCTCTCATTTTCAGTATTTATGTCCAAAGGAACCCTGGTGATGCTGTTGGCCTACTAATCACAAGGTTGACAGGTTAAACCCACCAGCTGTTCTGTGGGAGAAAGATGAGTTTGTCTGCTCCCACAAAGAGTTACAATCTCAGAAACTCTATATAGGGTCACTATGAGTCAGAACTGACTCAGTGGGTTAGGTGGGTTATTTATATCTAAAGATTATAGCCAACAGCACTTGCTTGGTGATGCCTTACTGAGTCCTCAAGACAGCCCTGGGAGATAGATGGCAGACAGAGGGCATGGTTATGATCATACTCATTAGTTGGGAAGGAGTTTACAACTCAGTAGTGAGTGTGTGGCGGGGCATGTATAAAGATATTTGCCATTACATTAAGGCAAAGTCACATAGAATTAATTGATTTAGGAAATAATATTTGTTACTTTCATTTTTTTTAACTTCCTGTTGTTCTCAAAGTAAACTCAGTATAATTATTTCTTAGTAGTTCAGTTTGTAGTATTGGTCTTTCTTAAAGAGATCTTAAAGAGAAATCCAACTAAAGGCGAGAAAAAAATGCATGGAGGAATCAAGGAATTTGACTTTTTTTTCTCTCACTTATCATCTGATGAATCCTTAACAGATGTTGGTATGTGGGTTTTTCCTGTCTTAATTTATTTTAAAATGAGCTAGTGAATTTAGGTAAATGGAAGGGAGTATTAAGATGGGGGAATCATCAGACAGTCATAACTAAAACAGATACCATCTTCTGAGGATATTGGCTGTTAGAAAAAGTTCCCAATTGGAATGCAGAGGTTAACTCACTGGTGGTATATAAAGATTTTTTTTAGTTGATTAAAAGAGAGACATTTACCTACCATTTTTTTCTGTCAGTTCTTTTTCCACTTGGAAAATATTTGAAGAGAATGTACTAGTTAGAAGTAAAGATATATTGTCTAAATTGTTGATGAGTTTGAATCACAGTGGTGTACTGTTCAAGGCACACATACCTGCTGAACAGGAACAGATAAGGGCTGAATCACAGCTGTGGTCACTCCTGTCTTTGGAGATGATGATCCAATAGTTAAGGAAACAGAAGTTGTTTTCTTTTGAGCCCTGGAAAGTAAAGAAGCAAGTGTTCAATTAGAATTTTTTGGTAGGAACTATCCTTTGAAAACATTTCCACAGAATAGCTTAGTTTCTTTCCGTCAAGCCATTTCAAGTGTATGTGCCTCAGAAATGGGAATTCCTGGGGTGGCGCTGTAGGATCAGCAATGGACTTCAGACCACAAGGTCGGCAGTTCAAACCTACCAATTGCTCTTTGGAAATCCTATACAAGGTTGCCATGAGTTGGAATTGACCTGATGGCACTTAACAACAAGAACAATAATAATACATTTAAAATAGCAATGGCCAGTAAAAAATCTTGTAAATATTTAATAAAATAAACATCTGGATAAAACAAAGTAGCTATCTGTAATTCAGACATTGCCAAAGAACCTAATTATTAAACTTGAAAAATGCTAAGAAAAAGAAAAGTCTGATCTTTATCAGTAAGCAAATATCTGAAATCTAGGGCAGGGACTTATATTTGACTCAAAGTTTTGGTTGTCTAACTTAAGACTAGCAACTATTCTTTATTCTTTATTCTGATTTGGGTCCATTGTGAGTATCTTGTAAATTTTATCTTTCTTAGTGCATAAAGGTTTGTGAGGAATCAGGAAAGGATTAGGAAGAGCTGGTTTCTAGTTCTAACTTTGACCAAAGTAGCTAGATGTGCTATCTCAAGTGAGTTATATAACTAAACATGAGTTATTTATTTAAATCAAAGGTGGAAGAGCATATGATCTTATAAAGACTCCTTAGCATTTATATTTAGCATTTTTTTGTGCTAAATGGATATAATTATTATATCCTC
>NW_006408584.1:11040623-11042454 GCF_000296735.1 Chrysochloris asiatica
ATATGTATACATATATTGGATCCTGGTGTGGCTCTGTAGGATCAGCATTGGACTGTGAGCCACAAGGTTAGCAGTTCAAACCTACCAGCTGCTCCTCGGAATGCTATGGTCAGAGTTAACTTAATAACAACATATATTATACATATATTGGGAGAAAGATGAGGCATTGTGCTCCCATAAAGATTTACAGCCTCAGAAACCCTGTGCAGGGTCACTATGAGTTACCAACAAGAAATAACAGCCATATATATATATATATGCATATATACATATAAGCAGTCAAAGGAATTTATTAGTTTAAACTTTTTAATTTAAACCATACCAATGGGTTTTTCTGAAAATTTCTAGCAGATTTTAGTTTTGCAAAATAATTAAGATATTAACATTTTACTAATAGTCCATATGTCTTTGAAGGAAGAACTAACTTTTGTGATTTTCTTGTGCAAAGTCTGATTAGAAATAGACTATCCAGATGGAAATGTATTTCTTGCCTAATTAGATATTTTTCACTATGTGTAAATAAATTGGTCCTCATTTGCATTTTAATAATAATATAACTAATTATATTTTTTAGTAGAACTGCTCCTTTTATATATTTCTAATCAGCTAGATAGTTGTCTTTGAAACTAACATTGCATATGGTTAGGTTTTGGCATATTAATGATGAAATGAAGACTTCAAAGTTCAAATTTATAGGTTAAAAATTGTGTCTCAATTTCAAATATTTGATTGACATCAGTTGACCTTTGCCTTTGAAGCACAGCATTCATGGTGTCATACCCCAACAATTCTGCTGACATTCTTTGCAGTAGAGATAATTGATGGCATGTAGGCACTTACTGTGGCATAGCTCCAGGTTTTGATTTGAAAGTTAAACTTTCACTGTCAGAATCTGACGAACTGGCACCTGAGAAAGCAAGAAGAAAAGTACTGTAGTTTAGATCTAAGTGTTATCTATATAATTATTTCAAAGAGTAATGCTCTTCATTAAAAAAAAAAAAAAGAAACACACATACAACATCTCATTTTTAACCTAAATACACATTGAAACAGCAAATGGTTCAAAACATTTTTACATGGGCTGTCATTTCAGAAAATCATTAGAAAGAATTATAAAACGTTTTCCTCTAAGCAATATATATTTTTAAACTTTTTATTGTGAATTGAGTGAAGGTTTACAGACATGATCATCAGCTTTACATTAAAAAATAATACGCTTTTTTTTTAAAAAAAAGTTTTATTGTGAACTGAATGATAGGTTACATGGGAGAACATTGGTTTTACACACATCCTATTGTATTTCATTTCATTGCAATGATTACAATCCCCTCAGTGCATCATCATTCAACAATATTTGCTTCTATTCCCTCTGTTTCATTTTTATTTTTTTAGATGCACTCAAAAACACTCAGGAATATACAATAATTTAACGACCAAAGGGTACATTCTGCAAGCCTGCCTCCTGGACACAAGTACACAGCCTTTCTCTTTCCATGAGTCTACAGTCCTCGGGTGCTATATCTCTCCATGTCATCATCTCTTCCTCCATCTCTGGTGCCGTTGCTTCTCTGGATAGGGTTCCACATTCCACTCATGCTCTATTCCCTTGATGATCTTAGGGTCCTCTGTTCCTGGACTGTAAAATTAACTATTCCTCACTTCTTGTTACAAAACTTCTACCTTTACGATTGTGAGAATCACAATAGTTATGATAACAGTTATTCACTATTGAATCATAAGAATCTGATCCCCATCTCCTTTCACCAGACATACTCAGATAAGATGGAAACTATTCAGTGGGAATTCTACCTTCCTCCACACACTCTGAAAC
>NW_006408584.1:11042599-11045070 GCF_000296735.1 Chrysochloris asiatica
TGAGCTACTACATCCATAAATATAGGTCAAGTTCATCAAATTGTAGCAATTTACTCTTGTTTCCTTAATAAAAAAAAAAAATTTCTCTTCCTCTACTCAAGTTCTGATCATCAAGCCATTGAAGTTAGGTCAAATGGGTACCATCTTCAAGTTTGGGTATTCTTGGGTATTCAAGTTTGTGCGTCTGCCCTCACTTTGTATCAGCTGGACAATTCACTCTCAGCATGAGCCCTCCATGGCTGTGTCCTTGTCCATAGGCTCAGGAGTCCCTAGGTCTCACCATATTTCAGACTAAGCAGCCCTACCTCTTCTCTCTCTCATCTCCAAGTTGATGGGAGTCTATGGAACATGGCAAAACTCAGCCCATATCATCATTGCTGCCTTTCCCCCACTTCCACTCAGCAGTAGACCAATGTGGTCACCAGAAAGCTTACATGCCAGTTCTTGTGTTCCCTTTGAGTTTCAGTCTTGGAGGGGGGTTTGTCCTGAAGAAACTTGATTGCTTGTTTTGATGGCTCCCTGGTGAACAACTTGCCTGTTCTTGTAGTAGTCAGTCAGACTGTCATTTTTGTTTTTGATTTTTCCTGCTGGTCTTTCTTTCAAGAAGTATCTTTTGTTCCTCTAGCTGGTCCAAGTTGGTCTGCTTGTCCTTTCAAGTGGGCATATTCTACCTTAGAAGATTCTGGATGGGGCTCAGGGTTCCACCTAAGGTGCTATACATTATAAAGGCTCTGAAAGAAGCCAATTTAACTGGATAAGTACTAGAATTCCTTTTAGGTATTTTAATCAGTTATAGGCTGAAGACGAGATTACAAGCTTTCTGTAATCATGTTTCCTGAGATTCCTTTCTAGCCCACTAAAGTGTCTATTTTACAATAGCAGACAAGGGAAACCAATATTCATAAGCCAGTCAAGCATCTTAACATTACAAGCAATATATTTTTAATGCCAGATGTATCATGACATCCATTTTATAACATTTTGACCATCGCAACTTACACACAACTTATTTATTATTTGCAAAAAAATATGAATGTGTGAGTGTGAGAGACAGAAAAACATTCATGGATACAAATTTTACTCTTTCTTGTTGTGTGAATTACTATTTACATTACTCACTAGTCAAAAGATGCTTTCTGAGTTTTAGATAAACTAGAGTTTGACAATAGCTTCATTTTTAAATAAGAGAGCCTCTGATTTTGTATTCTGTCCTTCTAAATTCATTTCCATCACTATTGTTCAAGAAATAAAGGTAACTTCATCAAATCTTTAGGTCCCTGGATAGTGCAACAGTTTGTGGTGAATTACGAACCTAAAGGTTAGCAGTTCAAACATGCCCAGCAGCACTGCAGGAGAATAAACTGGTCATCTTCATCCTAAAGATTAGAGCCAAGAACACACCACAGAGCTTAGTTCTAATTTGTGACACATGGGGTCACCATGAGTTGGATTCAACTTGTCAGCATGGGATTTGGGTTCAATTTATCAGATTTTTAGTTAAATAACAGCATTCAGGTTTTAATGTTAACTTATTTTGTGTCAGGAAATTTAAGTGAAAATTTTAAAATAACTGTGATGGTTACAAGTATATTGTAGGTATTTCTTTTAAGGGATATACTTAACTTGGGCTATTTAAATTACCTGAGAATAATTATCTGTAGAATAAACATCGTACTTTGAACCACAGAATCACCGAACCCATCACTCTGCAAGAGAAACATGAGGCTTTCTGCTCCCAAAAAGATTTGAGGGTCAGAAACCCTACAAAGGGTCACTATGAGTCAGAACCGACATGACGGCACTTATGAATAGTAACCCACTACTCATCTGTCAGTTTGTCATACTATGGTGGCTTGTGAGTTGCTGTGATTCTGAAAGCTATGCCACTGGTATTTTAAATACCCGCAGGGTCACCCATGGTGGACAGGTTTCAGATGAGCTTCCAGATGAAGACAGACTAGGAAGAAAGAGTGACAAACTACTTCCGAATATTTAGTCACTGAAAACCTTATGAATAGCAGAAAAACACTGTCAGATACAGTACCAAAAAATTAGCCCCTCAGGTTGGAAGGCACTCAAAATGCGACTGGGGAAGAGCTACCTCCTCAAAGTAGAGTTCACCGGGTTAACGCAAATGGAGTAAAGCCTGTGGGAGAAAAGCCCATGGGACCTTCATTTGCTGATGGGGCGCAACTCAAAATGAAGAGAAACAGCTGTAAACATCCATTGAAAATTAACATGGAATATACGAAATCTGAATCTGGGAAAATTTGAAGGTGTCAAAAATGAAATGGACAACATAAACATTGATATCTTAGGCATTAGTGAGCTGAAATGGACTGGTATTGGCCATTTTGAATCTGACAAGCACATAGTTTACTATGCCGGGAATGACAAATTGAAGAGGAATGGTGTTACATTCATCGTCAAAAAGAACATATCCAGATCAGTCATGAGGTACAATGCCGTAT
>NW_006408584.1:11047210-11048517 GCF_000296735.1 Chrysochloris asiatica
GAAGAAGTGCAGCCAGAGTGCTCCTTAGAGGCCAAGATGGCCAAACTTCATCTCTCATACTCTGGACATATTGTTAGGAGGGACTAGTCACTGAAGAAGGATATCATGTTTGGTAAGGTGGAGGGACAGAGAAAAAGAGGGAGACCCCCAATGAGATGGATTGGCCAAGTGGCAGCATTGATGGACTCAAGTGTGGTAACAGTAGTGAGGTTGGCCCAGGATCGGGCAGTGTTTTTTTTGGTCTGCTGGGCATAACGTCGCTATGAGTCAGTACCGACTCGATGGCACCTCACAACAGCAGCAACAATGAATAGTAACAACTGTTGTTAAGTGCTGTGAAGTGGGTTCCAACTCATAGCGACCCTGCATAGGCTGGTAAGTTTGAGCTGTCAAAGATGTGGTTCAAATTGACCTTTATCCCACAGTGCTGCACCAAGAATCCAATAGCAATAATAATATTTAAATTACCTAAAAATTTTTTTTAGTATAAACTAATACAGATAGTCCCTGAGTTACAACAGAGCTCTGTTCTGGTGATTCCATCATAAGTAGGTTCCGACACAAGTTGACTACCAAATTTATATATACATTTTTTTAGAATTTTCATTATTTTTGGCTTTATTATCAGTATCTTTATAAATTTAATATTTGTCTCTGTGGGTTGAAAAAACTACATATAAACTTTTAGATGTGATAACATCAGTAAATGACATACTACAACATTGTATGGACTGTTTTAAGTGAGGATTATTTTCTGAGAAACGGAGTATGTCATAAATTGAGGACTACTTACATGTGTTTATAGGAAAATAAAGGAGCTCTGGTAGCATAGTGGTTGCGAGTCAGGCTGCTAACTGCAAAGTCAGAAATTCGAAACTACCAGCTGTTTCACAGGAGAAAGATGAGGCTTTCTGTTCCCGTAAAGATTTACAGCCTTGGAAACCCTATATAAGGTCATTCTGAGTCAGAACCAACTCAATGGCGCTTAACAACAACAACATAGTAAAAACCTCAAAATGATGTTCAGAGGTCTTCATGATCTTAACCTGATTTTCTAGATCTGTCTTCCAGAACTTCTTGTACTTCCATACCACATATCCTAATTCAAAGAGTTGTACACAGACATATATGTTGTTTTAAGTACCATTGAGTTGCTTTTGACTCATAGCAACCCCGTATAGGGTGTCTGAGGAGCAGCTAGTAGCTTTGAACTGCCAACTTTGTGGTTAGCAGTCTAGTGCTGATCCTGTAGCACCACACCAGGTGTCTGTTTTATATATATATATTTGTTGTTGTTAAGTGCCATC
>NW_006408584.1:11049077-11059655 GCF_000296735.1 Chrysochloris asiatica
TAATGGTTACTAATCGGGCTGCGAAGGTCACCAGTTTGAAACTACCAGCTGTTCCGTGGGAGAAAGATTAGGCTTTCTGCTCCCGTAAAGATTTACAGCCTCGGAAACCCTGTACAGGATCGCTATGACTCAGAACCAACTCCACGGCACATAACAACAACATATATATATATACACACACACACACACATGTATATCTGACACACATATTTGGCACCCCCCCCCACATATATGCTTATATATGCATATCTATGTAGATATGCAAAATTAATTCATTCTTCTATATTCGAACATATATTTATTTACATACATTCTTGTAAGGAAACAGACCAATAGACAAGATAAACAAATACAAGATATGTTGGACAGTATAATGAGAGTGTGGTATGGTGCCGCAGAATAATGCACTGGTCTGCAAGGTTGGTTTGAACTGCAAGATTGGTGGTTCAAACTCACCTAACAACAGGAACCAGTTAACAGGAGGTAAAGCGCCTAGAAAGTGATGAGAAACCAACATCAGTAGTGTGGAAGGGAAGGCTTATTTAAAGTAACTGGGAAGATGACTCTAAGTGAAGACCCAAAGGAGGTGTGGGTTTTCCCTTCTTGGTCTCTTTTAATGTTCATACATGCAGTAATATTAGTCATGCTTCTAGGAAACGTCTACAAAAAATTTAGTCTTTTCTTAATATTCAGCATTTTAAAGTTATTACAATCATTTTTCTATACTCTCTCTGTTTTGAACTTCCAATATTTTTATTTCTTGAGAATTGAGTGGGGTTAGGTAGGGAACCACCGGTTTTCAAAGAGTTAGAATTTGCCTGGCAATCTGTTAGCCACTTTGTATTATTAAATTAAATTATTATTATTATTATCATAACAAAAATTATATGTTTAATTATACATATTATACTAATTATAATATATTAAATATGATGAGATTATAGTTTATCTAATTATATCATAAATTAGAAATGGGTTGTGTCCACTTTGTAGATAAGGATTCTGAGGAACTAAGAAGTTATGTAATTTGCATTTGGTCACATAATGAGAAAGCAGTGGGGACAGGGTTTGCTCTCATGATTTCTGAATTTGTGGACCAGGACTTACCCCTTTACCGTATGACCTTGATTATACTGGGCATTTCTGTGTTCCTCAGAGTGCTTTGTTCCCAGTTTTACTCCTGGCTGTTGTTGGTCAGTGTGCCACTGAGTCAGTTCTCACTCATAGCAACCATAGGATTTCTGAGGCTGTAAATCTTTACATGAGCAGAAAGTTTCATCTGTCTCCCACTGAGAGACTGATAAATTCAAACTGTTAGCAGTTAACAGTCCAGCTCATAATCCACATAACTACCAGGGTCCTTACACAATTGAATTTCTGGTGGCAGGAATGAATGGCAGTAGGGAATGCAAGGCTTGTTTGAAGATAGGGCGGGGTCCAAGCAATTAGCAAAGAGCATGCTAGTGGGGACTAGCGTAGTGGTTACGAATCGGGCTGTGAACCGGAAGGTCAGCAGTTCGAAACTACCAGCTGCTTCGCAGGAGAAAGATGAGGCGATCTGCTCCCGTAAAGATTTACAGCCTCGGAAACCCTATTCAGGGTCGCTATGGGTCGAAACCGACTCGACGGCACTTAACAACAACAACAACAATGCTAGTGGGGAAGGAGTAGGAAGCTAGTCTAGAAGCATACACTGTTTTATGGAATGCCAGTTTTATGGAAATCCAATATTTGGACTTTATTGTTGAGGCACAGAGTGTGGTGACTTGGGAATATTCATTGCATGGGGTTAACTGAGGAAATAGAAAAAACAAAAACAAAAACAAAACTCAACAAAACAAAAAAGCAAAGCCACAGACAAAGACAGATAATATGCAAACAGAAAGTTTTAATGGTGATGTAATTGGGACAGTAGAGTAGGAAAAACACTAAGGAAGACCCAGTAGATTCAGTTATCAGAAAGTCCAGGATAACCCAACAGACCTATTTTACTGGAATCATAAAAGTGGTTAGAGAAAGTGAGGGGCGGGTGAGTGTATCCGTTTATGGAAGTTATCAAGACACTTTTGAAGTGGCTAGACATTGGGAAGGAAAACAGCTATTCATTATCTGATTCCAAACACTTAAATCATTTAAGAAACACACACACACACACACACACACACACACACAAACTATCTTATATTATCTACTTAAAAAGTTATTCTTACTACTTTTCTTCTAGCCATCTTACAGAGAAATGAAAAGGAATCAAAAGTGCTGTGTCCACAAAAGAATAATACATTTACTGGTTTTTGCACACCTGTCCATCCCTGTGAAATCTCAATGTCACCTTATGTCTCAGGTGTCAGAGCAACTTTTGCAAATGGAGGCAGATCAAATCTCCCTGTCGGTGCCAGCAAGTTCCCTTCCCTGCCCGCAGGGCAATTCTTCCCTTCTCTCTCCTATTCTGCCTCCTCCCATGAGTCATCTGCTTTTGCACCTGCTGCTCAGGGAAAATTACACCCAGGCTAGGTTAGCGTTTGTTCTTTCTCCATATTACCAAGCCTTCACATTCAGCTTTTGATGTAGGCTCTAATCCAAGAGAGGCAAATGTTTCAGTCTTTGCAATGAAATATTACGTGTTTATCCAATATCTACCTGCCTAAATGTTATCTAAGGAGTCCCGATGGTGCCTCAGTATAAACACTGGACTATCAACAGCAAGGTTGTAAATATAAACCCACCAGTCATTATGGGGCAAAAATGAGACTTTCTGCTCCTGTAAAGATATACAGACTTAGAAAATTCTATACAGAATCACTATGAGTAGGAATTGACTAGATGACCCTGGATTTGGTTTTGGTTAAATGTTAACTACTTTTATGTTGCCCTCAATAAAATATTATAATGAAATGCACAAAGACCTGGAATTAGAAAATCAAAAGGGAAGGACACACTCAGCATTTCTCAAGCTGATAGAAATGAAGAAAAATTTCAAACATCCACTTGCACTATTGAAAGATTCTATTAACAAAATGTTGAATGATACAAAAAGCATCAAAAGAAGATAGAAGGAATAGGCAGAGTCACTGTACCAAAAAGAAATGGTCAATATGCAACCATTTCCAGAGGTAGTAGATGATCAATAACTAATGGTACTGAAGGAAAAAGTCCAAGTTGTACTGAAGGCATTGACAAAAAACAAGGCTCCAGGAATTAATGGAATACATATTGAAATCTTTCAATAAACTGATGCAGCACTGGATTGCTCATTCATCTATGCCAAGAAATTTAGAAGACAGCTAACTACCTGGCCAACTGATTGGAAGAGATCCATATTTATGCCCATTCTAAAGAGACGTGACCTAATAAAATGCAGAAATCACAGAACAATATCATTAATATAACAAGCAAGTAAAATTTTGCTGAAGATAATTCAAAAATGGCTGTAACAGTATGTTGATAGGGAACTTTCAGAAATTCAAGCCAATTCAGAAAACAAGGGATATTATTGTGGATATCAGATGGATCTTGGCTGAAAGCATAGAATACTAGAAAGGTGTTTACTTGTGCTTCACTAACTATACAGAGACTTTTGATTGTGTGGATCATGATAAACTATGGCTAACATTGTGAAAATGGGTATTCCAGGACACTTATTTGTACGCATAAAGAACCTGTACAGAAACCAAGAGGCAGTCATTAGAACAGAAAAAGGGGATGCTGAATGATTTAAAACCAGGAAAGGTGTGTGCCAGGCATATATCTTTACACCATAGTTATTCAATCTATATGCTGAGCAAATAATCTGAACAGCTGAATTATCTGAAGAAGAACATGGCATCAGGATTGGAGGAAGACTCATTAAAAATCTGTGATATGCAGATGATACAACCTTGCTTGCTGAAAGAGAAGACTTAAAATACTTACTGATGAAGATCAAAAACTATAGTCTTCAGATGGATTGAACCTCAATGTAAAGAGAACAAAAATCCTCACATCTGGACCAATAAATAACATCATAATAAATGGAGAAAAGATTGAAGTTGTGAACGACTTTGTTTTGCGTGTTTTCATAATCAACACTCATGGAAACAGCAGTCCCAAAATCAAAGGATGTACTACTGCATCAGACAAATGTGCTGCAAAAGACTTCTCTAAAGAGCAAAGATACCAGTTTGAGAACCAAAGTGAGCCAGAGCCAAGCTATGGTATTTTCAACAGCCTCATATGCATGTGAAAGCTAGGCAAATGAATAAGGAAGATCATAGAAGAATCAATACATTTGAATTACAGTGTTGGAGAAGAATATTAAAAGTACCATGAACTGGCAGAAAAAGAAACTAATCTGTCTTAGAAGAAGTACAGCCAGAATGCTTCTTATAAACAAGGATGGTGAGACTTCATTTCCCATACTTGGGACATGTTGTCAGGAGGGACCAGTCTCTTGAGAAGGACATAATGCATGGTAAATTAGAAGGTCAGTGATGAAGAGGGAGACCCCAAACAAGATGGAATGACATTGTGGCAGCAACAATTGTGAGGATGCCACAGGGCCAGGAAGTGCTTTGTTGTGTTGTGCATAGAGTCACTATGAGTCTAAACCAACTTGAAGGCACCTAACAACAACATGTTGCCCTCAAACAGAGTGAAGGTATCAAATGCTGGCCATCTTTGCTTTCCTCTTTGACAACTGAGTGCTAGTTCAAAGATTGCAAACATGATGCTTTGTCTTGATTTTCAAAGGTGTTCCTTTTCCATTTAAAAAACATACACAATATAATACTTTGTATTTTTTTGGAGTGCTTCATAAAATTTAAATACTTTCTTGTAAGAAAAAAAAAAAAAATCCCAGACAATACCCCTCTCTTTATATATATGCACTGAAATGTGAGCCACAAAATCAGCAGTTTAAAACCACCAGCTGCTTCTTGGAAACCCTACAAAGGGTTGCTATGAGTAGGAACTGACTCTTAACGCTTAACAACGACAACATATATGCATATATAAGCTTCACTGGTTTTGTTTCTCTAGAAAACCCTGCTTAAGACAATCATCTAGCACAAGCATACTCCAGATTCCATTTTCTTTCCCCTTTGCAAAATCATTGTTCTACATGCTAATAATCTCCCTTCCTCCTGTATGTAGTGCTCAACATCCTCTAGCAACTCCTTCTTGAAAACAAACAGACAACAAATGATCTTTCTTGACCTTTACTCCTCTCCAAATACCCAACAATATCTCTGTTGTAGTTGAGTACAGCTTTCCCAGAAAATATCTCTTACTTGCTGCTTCTCTTCATTATTTCACAAACTTTTCAACTCATTCCATTTGATCTTCTCCAGGTTCTTCAAATCCCTCTTGCTAAATTCCCCTATAGCATTCATAGCTGTTACAGCCAGTGGTTGTTACCTCGTTCTCATCTGACTGGATGGCTCAGCAGTAGCGACTGTAGCTGGCGACCTGCTCCATACTTGAAGTACTTTTCTCTTGCCTCCCATCACACCACTCTCACCTGGCTTTTCTCCCTCTTCAAGAGCTCTCCTTTGCTGGTGTCTCCTCCTCTGAATACTTCAAAGTGTGGAACTATCTCAGGCTCAGATTTAGGCCCTTTCACTTCTTTCTTTCCACATTCCCTAGTTGATTTGCCTAATGATCCCCAGTGCCATACTTTGAATTACCACCTATATTCTGATTTTTCAAAGTCTATTTTTCCCACCTAGAGCTCTAGATAGTACTCATATGCACAAATACCGACTTGACAGAAATATTTGGCTATCTAAATAAGAATTTCAAACTTGGCATGTTCAAAACAGAACAATTAATTCCCTCTGTCTCCTGATCCAATTCAGTTTTCCCTATTTCAGAGATTGGCAACACTGTCTACATTAATGGTAAAGTTGAAATCCAAGACATCATGCCAGATTCCTTTCCTCGGTTCACTCCCCACCCCCGCCCCACCTCCCTCATCTAATGCACTGCAGGGCTTTTGGCATCTAACTCTGAACTCTGACTTTCCATTCATGCCATACATCCTTTCTCTTTGTCCTGCTGTAGCAGGTTTCTAAGTGGTCTTCCAGATTACAGATTATAAACCAAAATGACAGTTCAAAAATGTAAGCTGGATAATGTGATTTTTTTTTTTTTGGTTTAAACCCTGCATGACTCCAATTTATTTAGAATAAAGGCCAAACTACTGTTACCCACAAGGCCTTATGTGTAACTTTCTAGGCTGCCTAAATTCCTTCTGCTGCTAGAACACATCTGATCTTCCCTACCCAGGTATTTTTGCCCATTCCTTTTACTTGAAGCACTTATTCCTTAGGTCTTCACAATTGGTTTCTTCTCAGGGTTCTGGCCTTAGATCAAATATCATCTCTTTAGAGAGGCCTCCTGATCATCCTATCCCACTAGCCACCTTTATTTTATTCACAGTACTTGCTGGTATCTGGAATTATTTATGAAAATACACCAGTATGCTCTCTTTCCTCTTCGGGAGCTTCAGTGAAGTAGGAGCAGAGGCCTGTCTCAGTCACGGGTGTGTCTGCAATGTCTGGACCACTTGCTGCCTTACAGAAGTCACTCAATAAATATTTTATGAATGACTAGAGACTGCCTAATTAAGTGCCCTGAAAAATGCTGCACTCAGATACTAAATCCAGTTGCTAAATTAAGACAAGGATCCTAGATGGCCCAAAGGTATCAAATTAATTTTACATTATTCCATAATGGTTAAGAATCAGGCTCTGGAGTCAACATGGATAGATTTGAATACTTTAATTTTATGTCTCTGTTTCTGATGTGTGTGTAAAGTCGATAGTTTCTTTTGTTCCAGCCTTAAACTTTATAAGGTTTATGTGAATAAAGCTTAGACAATTTCCAACTAACATAGTGTTAAATTGTTAAAGAAAGCTTTGGTGAGAATTTAAATTCTATAAAAGACATCCTACATCTTGATAGACCCCAAATGACTGCATGCTGATCTAGTAATAGCAAAATACTTTTGGAAGACATTCACTGGGATATATCTGAATCTAATTTAGTGCTGGAATAAGTAAAATATAAATATTTTTCACTATGAGCATAAAACCACCACTCGTCTGTCAGTTTGTTGTACTGTGGTGGCATGCATGTTGCTGTGATTCTGGAAGCTATGCCACAGGTATTTTAAATACCAGCAGCTCATCCAAGGTGGACAGGTTTCAGGTGCGCTTCCAGATGAAGGCACCCTAGAAAGAAGGCAGGACAGACTGCTTCCAAATATTTGAAAACTTTATGGAAACCTTCACAAGAATACTGAATATTGAAACATGATGAACAGCACCAGAATATATTGCCAGATTCAGTTCTGGAAAATGAGCCCCTCATGTTGGAAGGCACTCAAAATATGACTGGGGAAGGGCTGACTCATCAAAGTAGAGTTAACTGTGATGACATGAATGGAGTAAAGCATTTAGAACCTACATTTGCTCATGGGGCACAACTCAAAATGAAGGGAAATAGCTGTAAACATTCATTAATAATCAGAATATGGAATATCCGAAGTATGAATCTAGAAAAATTGGAAATTGTCAAAAATGAAATGGAACACATAAACACAGATATCCTAGGCATTAGGTGAGCTGAAATGGAATGGTATTGACCATTTTGAATCTTAAAATCACATGGTTTACTATGTCTGGAATAACAAATTGAAGAGGAATGGCGTCACATTCACCATCAAAAAGGAGATTTCAAGATCTGTCTTGAAGTGCAATACTGTCTGTGATAGAATAATATCTACAAGCCTACAAGAAACATCAGTTAATTCTATTATTATTCAAATTTATACACCAACCACTAAAGTCAGTGATGATGAAACTGAAGAATTCTACCAACTTCTTCAGTATGACATTGATCAAACATGCAATGAAGATGTGTTGATAATTACTGGCCATTAGAATGCAAAAGTTGTAAACAAAGAGGAAGGATCTGTTGTTGGAAAATATGCCCATGGTGAAAGAAAGATTCTGGAGATCTTTTCTATCCAAAAAATGATAGAATTTTGCAAGACCATTGATTTCTTCATTGAAAATACCCTTTTAAAACAAGATAAAAAGTGATTACACACATGCACTTCACCAGATGGAATGCAAAGAAATCAAGCTGATTACATCTGTGGAAAGAGATGGTGGAAAATCTCTATATCATCAGCCAAAATAAGGCCAGGGGCAGAATGTGGAACAGACCAATTGCTCATATGCTAGTTCAGGCTGAAGCTGAAGAAAATTAAAACAAATCCATGGGAGCCAAAATATGACCTTAAATTTATCTCACCTGAATTTAGAGATCATCTGAAGAATTTAGAGATCATCAATGCTGAAGACCAAAGACCAGAAGAGTTGTGGGATGACATCAAGAACATCATACAGGAAGAAAGCAAAAGGTCATTAAGAAGACAAGAGAGAAGGAAAAGACCAAAACAGATGTCAGAAGAGACTCTGAAACTTGCTTTCCAGCATAGAGATGCTAAAGCAAATGGTAGAAATGAGGAGGTAAAAGAGCTGAATAGAAAATTTCAAAGAGCAGTTTGAGAAGACAAGGTGAAATATTATAACAAAATGTGCAAAGACCTTGAGTAGAAAACTGTTGAAGTCTTAGGCATAAAATATGCGTGCCATATAGAACTAGAGGTATATTTTTCTCACGTTGTGTACTATCTAGATGATATTAAAGACAACAGAATGGCAGGTCCAAGGAATTTATATATTTATAAATTGTGGGAACAAATTTAATCAAATAAAATTTAGGATCATTGTCAATATTTTGTGCCTACCACAGTTAGATGCCAAAGCTGATTTGAGAAAAAGAGAAACATTTATTTATTTTTGAGAAACAAAATCTTCTATATCTTGAAGTTATTTTTACTAAATCTTCTATATCTTGAAGTTAACCTCTAAGTTCATCTGTATTCTTTTAGCACTTTTTATTTCTGTTATCTCACTTTTTACTTATCTTTTTGCATTTGGTGCATTCTATAATTTCATCACTTTTTATTATTTTCATTTTTTACTGCGTCCATCCCTGCTGTTAGACTTGGAAGGCTTTGATATCAGAAAGTGTGTCTTAACCATATTTCTTTTACCTGCACTGTGTGGCTCATAAAACAGAGCCAAACCCACTGCCATTGAGTTGATTACGATGCATAGTGACTCTACAAGATAGAGTAGAACTTGTCCATGGAGCTTCCAAGGCTGCGCATTTTTAAGGGTGCAGATAGCCTTATCTTTCTTGCACAGAGCGGCTTCTGGGTTTGAACCACTGATCTTGTAGTTAGCAGGCCAGTGTCTAATCCACAGGGCATCTAGCGCTCCTTATCCAATGCCATTGGGTCAATGCCGACTCAAAGCCACACTGTATGTGGTTTTTGAGGCTGTAAATAGTTACAGGAGCAGAAAGTCTCTTCTTTCTCCATTTGAATGGCTGGTTGGTTTGAACTGCTGACCTTGTGCTTATCGGTCCAATGCTTATCTTATAATGACATCAGCACTCCTACAATTCCTTCCCACTGCCATCAAATAGATTTCAACTCATAGTAACTCTGCATGGGATGTCTGAGGCTATAAACCTTCCTGCTTAATAAATGTTGACTGAATTGAGTTGATAGACTGTTACTTAAACCTAATGTGATTTTATTTAACATCTGGTATCTGGTAGCATAGTGGTTACGAATTGAGCTGTGAACCTCCTGGTTAGCAGTTCGAAACTACCAGCTGTTCCGCGGGAGAAAGATGAGGCTTTCTGTTCCCGTAAAGGTTTACAGCCTCGGAAACCCTGTACAGGGTCGCTGTGAGTTGGAACCAACTCCACAGCACATTACAACAACAACAATTGAAGCAATATCAACTAAACTTCAACTCATTTCTAGCAATACTACAAACAAACAACTCAGTTTGTTTTAAGAATCTCTGAATCAGGTCTGGCGCTGTAGGATAAGCATAGAACCACAAGGTCGGTTTGACCTTCAAGATCAGCAGTTCAAGCTCACCAGCTGCTCCTCGGAAATCCTACACAGGTCGCTCTGAGTCAGAATCTACTGGACAGCACTTAACAACAGCATCTAAAGTTGGTCTAGGGAGACAATTGTAATCAGTATTAGCAGAGGTTTTTAACTAAAAGTTTAAGCTCATTTCATTGCATTTTAAAATACTTCAAGAAGTTTAAGATGTAGCCCCTCTTAAACTTCTTAAAGTTTTGCTAAAATTCTTTTGGTCGTTCTTTATTCATTTGTTGTTGTTGTTAAGTGCCGTCCAGTCGGTTCTGAACCATAACAACCCTGTATAGGGATTCCGAGGAGTGGCTGGTGAGCTTGAACCACCGACCTTGCAGTCCAAATTGACTTTGCTGTCCAACACATTAACCCTCCGTGCCACACCAGAACTCCTTAGGCATTTTAAAACATCTTTCAATGCAACCTAGAAATTATGAATTATGAACCCAGAGCAAAATTGCATGGGTTCAAATCCTTGTGTGACTTCAAATAAATTCCTTTAATCTCTTTGGTCTCAGTTTATTCGTTTATAAAATAGTAATACTAATAATATGTCTTATGATTAC
>NW_006408584.1:11064376-11065217 GCF_000296735.1 Chrysochloris asiatica
GTAACACTTTTCAATTACCTCACACCTGTGAGAAATGAGAAAGGAAAACAAACAGCATTGATGTATACCCCCTGTGGTATTGTTAAGAATATTAAATATACTATGGTAGCTATGAGTCAAAACCTACTTGACAGCACTTAACAACAACAACAACAGCATGGACTACAAAAAGAATGAATGAATCAGTTTTAACCAGAATGTTCTTTAGAAGTGAAGATGGCAACTCATAGACTTGCTAATATCAAATATATCATCAGAGAAAAACAATTACTAAGAAAAGACAACATAGTAAAGTAGAAGGTCAATGAAACCTGACATTCTCAATGAGACGCACTGACACAATAGTTACAACAACACGAACTTGGCATAGGCCCACTCAATATTTTGTTCTGCTATAAATAAGGTTAGGATTCCTGCTGTGGTACTTTCTGCAGGATAATGTGCTGGACTGCAAGGTCAGTTTGAACCTCAAGGTTTGTGGTTCAAAGTCACTAGCCACTCCTCGGAAACTCTATACAGGATTGCTATGAGTTGGAATGGACTCGATGACACTTAACAACAACAAAACACATAAGATTGACCAAAGTACAGCCAGAATGCTCTTAGAAGCAAACATAGTGAAACTCTGCCTCAGGGACCTTGGAAAAGTTATCAGGATGGACCAATTCATGGAGAAGTCGAATGTCAGTGAAAAAAAGGAAGACTCACAACAAGGTAGATTGATACAGTGGCTGCAACAAAGGACTCAAACATAGGAACAGTTGGTGTTTCATTCTATTGTACATAGCATCGCTATGAGTAGGAACCAACTTGATGACATCTAACAACAACATATATAGTG
>NW_006408584.1:11065317-11071800 GCF_000296735.1 Chrysochloris asiatica
TTCCGCCTCAGCGACCCTGCATAGGGTTTCTGAGGCTGTAAATCTTTACGGGAACAGAAAGCCTCATCTTTCTCCAATGGAACAGCTGGTAGTTTTGAACTGTTAACCGTGAGATTAGCAGCCCAATTCGTAACCACTACACTACCAGAGCTCCTACATGCAGGAAATAGTGCTGGCATTTTATAAGTGCCACACAAGTATTGGAGTTCTGGTGTGGTGCTGTGGGATAAAGCACTAGACCGCAAGGTCGGTTTGAACTACAAAATCAGTGGTTCAAATTCACCAGCTACTCCTCAGAAACCCTATACAGGGTTGCTATGAGTCAGAATTGACTGCATACCACTCAACAACAACAAGTATTATAAATTATAGATGGAACGTTTGCTCTTATTAATAGGACAAGTTCCATTGAGGAGGTCAGAGATATTTGCTTCCAAGACAACAAGGAGCTACCAGCAGTATTAATTACTTAGACAACCTGAGTGACACAAATAGTTAAGCTCTTGACAACTAGCTGAAAGATTGGCAGTTTGAGTTCATCCAGAGGCACCTCAGAAGATAGGCCTGCTGATCTGTTTCTGAAAGGCACAACCTTGAAAACCCGATGACACAGTTTTACTCTGATACACTTGGGGTAGCCATGAGGTGGAATTGACTTGACAGCAACTAACAGCAAAAACAATTAGTCACTTCAAACTAAAATTTGTCAGCCCCAGAAGTGTTATAAATGCTGGTTCATTTGTCACCTTCTCCCCTTTAAATAATGAAGAAATGTGGTGCTATTAAACATCAAAAAATAGTAAAAAGATTAAAAGTAAGGCAATAGAGACCTCAAGGATTTTATTTTTAAAATACTTATCTACTATTTTAAAAAGGCAACCAATTTATGGATTCAGGGACAATATGAACTTTTGCTGCTGTTGTTGTTAAGTGTTGTTGAATTGCTTCTGACTCATAGAGACTCTGTATAGGGTTTCCATGGAGAAGTTTTTGGGTTTGAACAGCTGACCTCGTGGGTAGCAGTCCAGTGTTTATCCTACAGTGCCGTACCCGGACTCCATATGAACACTATCGCTTTTAAAACACTTCCAAATGTTTAAAATTATTGGCCCTTTTCAACACAGTAATAATCTGTGTTTCGTGTAATGATACTTTGATATCAAATTTTCAAATTCCCTAAAAGCTGAGGCTTGTCAAAAGTGCATTGATAGAACAATACAAATATTCTGCATTCTGCCTGCTCATCTTTAAAACAATAGCATTTCTTGAAATTGCTCTTACTACAGTGATTGCAAGTTCATGATGTATTTGGTGGTGATGGTGTGCCATGGAGCTGGTTCTGACTCAACGACCCTGTATAGGGTTTTCGAGACAGTAAATCTTTACAGGAACAGACAGGAAGCTTCATTTTTCTTCAGTGGAACTGCTGGTAGTTTCGAACTGCTGACCATAAGATTAGCAGCCCGACTCATAACCACTACACTACCAGAGCTGAATAATAGAGCTTTAAGAAAGCAGAATATGTCCTAGTATGTAGTAAAAATGAAAACATTAAAAAATATTCAATCATTTCAAATCCCCATGAATCATTTCCTAAATCAGCTTAGCTTTGGTTGACAGATATGGCATTTGAATTATAGTTCCATTCTTTGTTCACTAAGAAAGATTAAAAGACACTGGACATTTCAGATTCTAAATAAATTCAATTTAATGTAGCTGAAATGTTTAATATCAAAATAAACACATGTTGATATTAGAGAAAGTCATTGTGTCTAAGAGTCAGAACTGCTCGATTTAATTATGAAGTTTTTCAGAAGAAACTATTGAGTCATAACCCTATTTGCATCAGAAAAGCATATTAAGAATGAAGTCCAATAGCAATTGGCTATTCACACGCCTTTCCCATGAACCTCTTCTTACCTTCAATAAACACCTCGGCAGACGTTGTGTCTGAGCCGCTGGGGTTCGTAGCCAGACAAGTGTAGCGGCCTGTGTCGTCCTCAAAGGCCTCTGCTATGATCAAAGTATGGAGATCCCCACCCTCACAGTTGATTTGAATATCAGGAGTGTTGTGTAGCTCTTTTCCCTCAGAGAACCATCTGCAGCCAAAGAGGTGAAAGGAAACAAGAGAAAGAAAGGGGATGTTTAAAACAAGAAAGCAGAGGTGAAAGACTAGATGTTATGTAACAAGTTGTTTGGTTGATTAAAAAAAAAAAAAATGTGTCAATGTAACCAATGAAAGCTATACATTTTAGACCATGAAATTAAGGACTAGACAATTCCCATAGGTTTTCTTTGTAAAACATCTTGTACATTTTATCAACTTTGAAATAAAGGATAGTGTCAAACTTGGAAAGGCTGTTTCAGTTACAGAATAAAAGAAACAGAAATTCAAAATATCTAATAAAATGAGAATTAATGCTTTCTTTAGTTATTACACTTCTATCAGTTTTACTTATCTAAACAAAAGCAGAAAAGTAACATAAGCATTATGCTCAAAGTATCTGATGAATTAGGGAAAATTTCCATCTATATTACAGGATGGAAATATTCATAGGCAGCAATATTTTGTTGACCCTAAGACTTCTGATCAGGTGAACAGCCACAGATTTAATGCCTTCCACATTTCTGATAATAACAAAACTTTCTAGTTGACCACATGACCTCAGAAACATTGGAGTGATGCAGCGGCTGTTCTGTAATTCATTCTTCCTAGTGGTGGTCAGCAAGGAGCTCTGGTAGCGTAGTGGTTACGAATCGGGCTGTGAACCTCAAGGTCGGCAGTTCGAAACTACCAGCGGTTCCGCGGGAGAAAGATGAGGCAGGCTGCTCCCGTAAAGATTTACAGCCTCGGAAACCCTGTGTAGGGTCGCTATGAGTCGGAACCGACTCCACGGCACATAACAACAACAACAACAAGTGGTGGTCAGCAACTTTGCTTACCCAACCACCAGGACCTTGGTCTGGAAGGCTACAAGCTGCCAAACTGCTTTAAGATAGTCTCTCTCACACTATGTACCCTACATGCTTCCAGCATGTCAAATTCTCAACATTTACATTTTACAAAGTTCTAAAAAATGCAAAGTTGCCCAGAAAACATGTCAAGCCTGATGTATTTAAAAAGAAATGTATAGAAATGTCCCACTTAACAAAACTAAAAGGAATGAAGTCTCTGGGACATTGAGTTTTTAAGTAGCATTTCAAGGACTGCAAACCATTAGCTCCTAGAAAACTCTACACAGGGTCACTATGAGTGAAAACCGACTTGAAAACACTTCTTAACAACAACACTAGCATTCTTCCATAAAGCACTGAACTGCGAACTCCAAGGTCTGCAGTTCAAGCTTGCCAGTCGCTCCATGGAAGAAAGATGAGACTTTCAGCTACCATGAAGTTTTAAAAGCCTGGGAAACTCTACACAGGGTCACTATGAGTTGCACTTGACTCAACAACACTTTACAACAACAACAGCAGCAAAAATAATCTTCCATAAAATTATTTGGACTCGGCATCCTCTTGTGAAAATAAAGTGCTAAAGATTGAATCCACAACTTGTTCTGCATTTTGTTGTTGTGAAGTGCCAACGAGTTGGTTCTGACTCCTAGTGACTCTGTATAGGGTTTCCATGGAGCAGCTGGTGGGTTTGGACTACTGACCTTGTGGTTTGCAGTCCAGTACTGATCCTATGTTTTGCATTTTAGGATAGCATAATATAGATATTTGTCTATATTCAATTTGAAAATAAAAGTAATAAAGCAAATCAGTTTGTTGTATTCAGAGTATTAATACCAGAAACAATGTTAAAAATTGAATATGGGAGACTTGCAAAAAAAACAAAAAAAAAAAAACAAACCACAAACAAAACAGGTACAACTTTGGAAACTGTAGGATGTACAATGATCAGCTCACTGAGAATGCCATGCAGTGCCACGCATATTATGTTTGGAAGAGAACCACAGTATTTCTTGATCATGGAGCATTTTGTGATATTGTTTCCATTAAGTTGTGGAGAAGTTTCCAATTTAGAGTCATCTCTCAAGCCCCTTTTAGGTTCTTTCCACAGTTCTAGTCTAGTACCCTCCCTCATGTATACCAGTTAGGACTTTAGTCTTTGTACTGACCTGTCTTCAGCTATCAATCTCTTCTATAATGCTGTCTTTCCTGTGTACATCAGGCCCTAAACCCTGATCTGACATCAAGGCCCTGCTTGTAAATTGGCCCTGACTTCATTTTCTATTATTTTAAAATATTAATCCTCTGCTGCTGTCAAATATGTGTATGTATTTATTGTTCTCTATTCAGTTTTCATGCATTTTCTGCCTTCTTTCCTTTCCCTACACTTTGTCCCCTTTGAAATTCTCTCCTTACTTTCTTCATTGATCCTATCTAGGGACCATTCTTGCTTAAAACCAAGCTAAAGACTACTTTAACAGATTAAATTCAGCTGAACACATACCTCCTATGTGAAAGGTATTGCATTACATACTACAGGAGACTTAAAGAATTTTGCCTAGTGAATTCTGAAACTAGTTGAGGTGTTTGATCTGCCTGCATTGTCAATTAAAGTGTTATAAAGTTCCATAAAGGAGATATAAACCAATTCCTAGGGGAAACTAAAACAGGAAAAACACTATTGAAACTTAAAAGACAGAAAGATTAATTCGTTTTGGTCAGATGTACTTCACTGAGAAGCCTTCGCCACATCCCTGCTGCCCCAAGTAGGGGTAACATCCTGTTTTCTGATTTATCAGTCAGCAAACTTCAGCCTGAGAACCTGCTACCTATTTTTGCACAACTGGGAACTAAGGATGATTATATATTTTTAAATATCCCTTCCCCAAAAAAATCAAAAGAAAAGTATGATTTTATGATACATGAAAATTATAGAAAGTTCAAATTTCAGTGTTCACAATTAAAGTGTTATTGTAACACAGTCATGCTCATTGTTTACATACTGTATATTGCTGCTTGTGCATTACAATGACAGCAGTTCTGTGGCCCACACAGTCTATGATAATTATTATCTGAACCATTTTAGCAGTAGTTTGCCAATTCCTCATTTAACTCCTTGCTCCTCAAAGTGTGGTCACTGACTTGTCAGCAGCAGTAGGAGCACCTGAGAGATTGTCAGAAATGCAGAATCTTGACCCAAATCTACAGACTCCTTAACCAGGTGATACATGCACACATTGAAGTTGGAGAACCACTAGTATGTTTCTGGAGCTCATTAACCTGTATCACAGAGTCCTGGCTCTCCTTGTAGGTTACTCACTTCTGTAGCATAGCAACCCTAGTTTATATACTGTGTGTCTATCATCCCTGCACATAAGGTTGAAGATACAAAAAGAACATGAGCACCAGGCATAGGTCCCTGTGCAATGGCAAAGGGACCTGGTTTGGGTTTTTTATTTTCAGTTGGGATTCCCTTAAATGAGGCCCTAGATAGCCTTTTCCAAACTCATCGAAACCAGAAGGTGCCCTAGGAAAGAGTCTAAGGATCCCATGTTGTGTTTTCCCTCAGAATACAGTTGGAGACAGCACATCCAGCACCCTCCGAGCCCTTGAACAGAAGGGGGAAAATGCATGTCTGGTGTTGGTGCTTTTTTTTGTTTCTCCCAACCTTAAACTAAAAAGTTGTTAACATTATTCATTTGACAATCACATGATCATTGTGATTCTCTTCTGCTTTTTGTTGTTGTTGTTATAGCATTATTTGAAGGCTCATGTATTTATGCTCTATTTCCTTAACTAAACAAAATGACTTCTTGATTGCCTCCTCCCCACTCTAAAATTCTTTATTTTACTTTTGTATTCACCTAGAGTGTACTGCACATAGCTGATGCCTTGAATATACTTATTATCTGCTACTCATGACTTTGGAATACAGGTCCCATGAAAAAGGTAGGGAATGGTTGTGTGGCTTAATAGATTTGGAAAATGCTACATATTCTATCTTATTCTTTGATGTTTGCAATTAACCTTTTCTTATTAAAATTCTGAAAAACCCTGCAGTGAAGAACTTTATTTAGTATTGTCTATGTTACTCAACTGGTGTGGCGCTGTGGGTTAATGAGCCAGACTGCAAAGCCATTTGAACTGCAAGGTTGCCCAAGGTCGGTGGTTCAAGCTCACCAATGGCTCCTTGGAAACCCTATACAAGGTCTCTATGGGCCCGAACTGACTTGACGGCACTTAACAACAACAACCACATTTTACTCAACTAATTTGACCCTAAGATTCTTTCACACTTAGCATTTTCCATCATCCCATGTATATGATGCAAAATACTTTTCTAGTATATTCATTCCATGTTGTCATTGTTGTTAAGTGCTGTGGAGTCGGTTCTGACTCATAGTGACCCTGTACAGGGTTTTCTGAGGATGTAAATCTTTACGGGAGCAGAAAGCCTCATCTTTGTCCTGCAGAACAGCTGGTAGTTTTGAACTGCTGACCCTTACGTTGTTGTTGTTGTTAAGTGCCGTC
>NW_006408584.1:11075315-11084680 GCF_000296735.1 Chrysochloris asiatica
ACCAGAGTAGACTCCATGGAACCTAATGCAACAACAGCTCTGCCACTACCACAATATTTTTTACATAATATTGAAATTAGCTTCATGTACCTTCTATCCTACTAGAATAAAAGCTTTTCCAAGATAGGTACCTCCTGGTGTTAGTCACCAGTGCATGGACAACAGCCATTGAGCTAATTGAAGAAGTATATACTTACAAATGAAGAAAGAATTGAACAAATAGTTTAAATAATACTTGTTACATTTGCTATCCTATGATAACCGCCCCCCCCCCGCAAACAAAACCCACTGTTATCAAGTGGATTTGAACTCACAGTGTCTCTATAAGACAGAGTAGAATTGGTCCTAGGATTTCTGAGATGATAAATCTTGAAAGGAGCAGACTCCTTTATAGAAGTCTCATTTTATGCCTGGGGAGCAGCTGGTGGATTTGAATCTCTGACTTTGCAGTTATCAACCCATTGCTTAATCCATTGCAAAACCAAAGCTTCTTGTATTATAGATATGCAGAAAAGTTTGCCTATTCTCACTTATTCAAACTGAAATGCATTTAAAGAGCATAAAATTAAACTCTAAGTAATCTAGTAAATTTATATAGAAGAGGCAATCAGCGTGGTATTTATTTATATGCTGTTGTTGTTAAGCGCTGTTTGAGTCAGTTCCAACTCATAGTTACCCCATATAGTTTTTAAGGAACAGCTGGTGAATTTGAACTGCTGATTTTGTGGTTTGCAGTCCAGTCCCAAACTAAGAGACTCCTTGAGGTTTGAAGCATTGTCCTTACAGATAAAGGAATGAAATGTGTTACAACCATGTTTGTCTGGTTACATTTCTGAAAAGTTATAATTCTATCCTCTTATTGGCAAAGTGCTCAAACACATTTAATTTTCTTTAAAAAGAAGGTACGAGTCAGGTCTGTTGATTAACTTTTGACCTGAAATTTTTCACACAACAAATTCTTGTGCGTGTACTTCGGGAGACGCAATACTGGTTAAACTGTGAAACATATGAAATAGGACAAACCACATCTTGAGAAAATGCATGGCATGGATATAGACACCGTCCCCCTTCCTTCTCCTGTCATTCATTGATCAGAATATTCTTTTCTAGTGAACCAGAGTATCTCAGAATCCTAACATAGCTGTTTAAGCAGGCTACAAAGCAACTGAAATTGAAGTTTGAGATGAAACACATTCACCATTCTCAACTTTGTCTCTTTCGAGACGATGCAGTTTTCTTTTCCTCCAGATCCTGAAAGTCCTTCCTATGTTATTATGGAGTAAGACTAAAGTGTGTGTGTCTGTGTGTGTGGGGGCGTTTAGTAGTGAGGGAACCATGTGGCACCTACAGTGGCTAAGAAACAGTTGTCAAATTGGTCATGATTTATAGTGACTCTATATGATACAGTAGAATTGTTCTCTTAGAGTTGTCAGGACTTTAAATCTTCACAGGTTCAGAATCCTCATCTTTCTCCCTCAGAGCAGCTGGTGAGCTTGAACTACCAGTCTTGCAGTTAGCAACCCAGTGCTTAAACCACTGTGCCATTAATGCTTCTTAAGAAATAATCTTTGAAAGCAGAACTTGATGTCAGATTAGGGAGAGGTGCCATGCAGACCTCTGGCAGCAGTAACACAGAATATTAGATGAAGCAGGCCCAGGGGATAGTCTCGGAACTCTGAACTACATATAAATGAATATTTAGAAGTATTGAAGGCTTACTGCTAGTGGGATTTGTAGCAAAAGCAAGAAAATGGTGTTTTCTGATTTGCAGCTGCCATTAAGTCCTAGCACAAACATCTTGAGAAGGATGGAACAAATACAAGATCAAAAGAGTATTCCCATAGCAGAGGTCTGACCAATTGTCAGAGATAAAAGTGTGAACATTCTTTTTTCCTGTTCATTTATCTTTCTCGTTCTGTGCACCTCCACTCTAGTGACTAGAGAGGATGCTTGAGCGAGTGGACACCCTACCCCTGGGAGGTTCTACTACGCACATGCACGGATCTGCTCAGCAATGACCATTGGGGCCAGAATTGAAGAAGGGGGAGGAGTCAACAGGAACAGCTTAAAATGGGAGGGTTTTAAAAAATGGCTATGGCCAGTCCTGAGCTGTGTCTCACTAGGAGAAACACCAGAACAGGCTTGAGGAGAAGTGAGTGAGACAGACTAAACAAGAAAGAGCGTGGAAATTAAATCTTGAGTTACATCATAAAGAACAATCATAACATCTTGAAATTCTCAAGTGGCCTTGAAGGCAAGAAGCTGAAAAAGGGGTGTTAAAGTCTTATTCACATTTTGCTATCTTTTGTGTGTGTGTGGATTATAGACTTTAGTACCTGCTCTGTTTTTTTGTTTTTTGTGGTCTCCCTTTTACCTTGGAAGGCTCTTTCTCTGCCTATGTTACTGCAGAAGGGCCAAGCTACAATCGTACCCTATAAAATCCTACCATTTGGGCAAGAGCCAATACCAACTGCTATACACCAGAGCAATGTAGATAGTCAATGCTTGCTAAAATTACTCTGAGTTGATTAATAAAAGAAGTGTAAAGGGAAGCCTATATCCTGATCATATCTACCAAGAGAAAATCAGAAAGCTTCATAATACACCAACATATATTCATCTAATTGTTGAAAATACATTTAATTATTGAAAATGCCCCAAAGCAACAGAAAACCTTAGCTCGTGTCCAGAAACAAGATAGAGTAGATTAAACAAATGATCTGCAGGTAGACCTAGAGTTCCCATTGGAAGGAGGGCAGGCTTTGGAACTGCCTGATAAGAAATTCAGGAGAATGATATGGAGGTGCATCCAAATGCTGCACAGAGGTGTTGAGAAAAGTAAGGAAGAAGTCAGGAAAGTACTATAGGAGCAATCAAATAAGATAGAAATAGCATTGGAAACAATTCAAATCCTGCAAAAAATGTCCAAATAATTAATAATAAAATATCAGAAATGGACAATATACTGAAAGGATAAAGGAGTAGAATTGAAGAGATGGAAGCCAGAACCAGTGAACTTGAAGCCAAATTTCTCAATACTGCTAAGATAGAAGGTACAGCAGAAAAAAGAATAAACAAATCTGAAGAAAGAATAAGATTCATGTGGGACAACATGAAAAGGAACAATCTGAGCAGGAAGGATCACAGATGACCACGGAGGAGATAGCTCATCTGCTGGAAGAAAATGTCCCTAACATCCTGAAGAATGAAAAGATAAGCATTCAAGAAGCTGAACCAACCCTAGGAAGGATAGACCCCAAAAGAAAATCACCAAGACATATCATAATTAAGCTCTCCAAAATCACAGATGAGGAGAGAATCCTGAAAGCAGCTAGAGAAAAGAGAAGTTTACTTACAAAGACAAGCAAATAAGATTAAACTCTGATATCTCAGCAAAAACTATGCAGACAAGAAGACAATGGGGAGACATATATAAAATTCTGAAAGAAAAAACTGCCAACCAAGCATCGTCTACCCAGCTAATTTGTCAAACACAATAGTGTAATCAAAACATTCCAGGATAAACAGAAGCTAAGGGACTTTGTCAAAGCCAACCCAGTGCTTCCAAATATCCTAAGAGGGAGTTCCCTTGGACTGACAACCAATAAGAACAGACAACAACCAGAGATTGACATATGGAACTCAACTGACAGATGGAAGAATCTGGAAGAAAGAGTCTTTGTTGTTGCTGTTAAGCACCATCAAGTCTATTCCTACTCATATCAATCCTGTATAGAGTTTCCAAGGAGTAGTTGTTGGGTTTGAACTGCCACCTTGTAGTTCAAATCAACCTTGAGATCCAGTGCTTATCCTACAGTGCCACAGCAGGATTGGATAGCATATTGGAATATTAAAATCCAAATATCTACATTCCTATTCTGCATCTCTGATAAATTTCAGCTTTAACTGTACTTTTAATTGTCTGTCATAACAATGTTACAATACATAATTATGATTTCATATTTAGGATGAGGAGATAATATACTATTTGGGAAAAAAGACAGTTCTTAAGGACTTGTATAAACTCAAATCCAGGGAAAATAATAAATATTAATTGACCCTATGCTATGTATTCTGCAAATATGGTCTTACTTTATTTTTATAATAGCCCTGTGAAACAGTTACCATGATGTTTTTAGATCTAGTGGACTCCCTTTTATTTTTAGTAATGAAAAAGAACAAGGACAATTAAATCCAGATAATTTCCAAAGCTTCATTTTCCTCAATATGTTTATCTTCATCTTTCACCAAGCATTTTTAGTATGGATATAAACAAGTTTTAACAAAGTTTACTTTTTTCTCCTCTTTAATTGCTGGTGCAGCTGCTAAACAACTATGTAATTGCCATGCAAGTGGGAACTGAGAGAAGCCTGAGAAATAAAAAAAATTAGTGTGTGTGGTAAATCCCCCTTCAAAAGCCTTAAGACTCACTAATATAGGAGTCAGCCAGTTAGGACTGGTTGTCAGATCCCAAAGCCATAAAACAAAACAAAACACCTTTTTTTTTTTTTTGTTAAAGAAAATATAAGAGAGTAAGGAGGTGCAGTCATATTCATACATTCATTCATTCGAGCAATCATTGATTCATTCGCCAAAGGGCTCATTGCACTTAAACTCTAATACAGGAACTAATTGTTGGTACAAGGGCCAGTTAAACTGGATTTCTTATTTCATGGACACAGACAAGAAAACTTAATAAAGAAATTTTGAAAATGGTTTATCCAGTGATTTTAGGTTCTTCCATCATATTGAAGCATACATTGCTTTAAAAGTCTTAAAAATTGGTTAAAATGTCATACTTATAGATTGTGTTTGCTTCAGATAAAATACTTAGGTTGAAATCAATTTAATGGAGAAGGAATAACATTGATGATGTCATGAATCTTGAACTTTCATTTTTTTCAGAGAAGATTAAACCCCCAAAAACCCCACTGCCATTGAGTCTATTCAGACTCTCAATGACCCAGCAGGACAGAGTAAAACCATTTCTAGAGCCTCATCTTTCTCCATGGAGTGGCTGATGAGTTGGACCCCTGACCTTGCAAAAGATTATATAGTACATTTAAAAAAAAAAAAAAAAAAGGACTAGAGTATTTAAAGTTCTGTAAATGATTTATTTCTTTATACCATTCTGTGCTGGAATTTTGAAATTAAGGATATAAATTATGAAAATAAGGTAAAGAGCCCTCGTAGTTTAGGGGATTACAAGTAAGGCTGCTAACCACAAGGTCAGAAGTTTGAATCTACCAGCTGCTCTGATACAGAAAGGTGAGGCTTTCTGGTCCCACAAAGATATACAGCCTGGGAAATCCTACACAGGTTTGCTATAAGTCGGAAGTGACTACATGGCACATAGCCACTACCACCACCACCATATATGAGATACATAATCTATATGTGTATATACACATCTACATAAATACATATATATGTACATGTGTATTCACAGGCATTTCTGTCTCTCTCTAATATATATATACAAACATACACACATATATGGGCATATTCATTGTTACATAATATCTTTTTGTCCTTGAGTTTCCTAACAAAATGACTAAAAATGAGATGGTTCCCAAAATTCAAGGATCCAATTATGGAATACTGGTTTAGCACTGTAGAATTTAGCACTGGATTGCCAATCACACAGTCGGTGGTTCAAACCCACCAGCCAACTCCTCGAAAACCCTACACAGGATTGTTATGAATGGGAAACAACTTGATGGGACTACGCAATATTATGGCACCAGAAGGATGTATTTGACTGGATTGAAATTCAAGAAGGTGTTTGGCAAAGAAAAGTTCAATATTTAATTGCTCACTTTCTACCTTTCAAGGTGAGGTTAAAAGTAACTACAGATGTGGTCTGAGTACATTTTTTGGAAAGTGGCTGTCTCTGACTGTCATCCCAGGACTTGTTTGGTTTAGGGAACAAAAAGGGCCACGAGGATACTAAAACCAGAGGGATCACAGCTGCTTCTCTGCAAATGGCTGTCTTTGAACACCACCAGTTGTTTCTATTCTTGGGCAAAATAAGAAAATATTACAATTTACCTCCCTGATGTGACCCTGGAGACTGGCAATAGGGCACAGATAGCAGATATATACAACAGAGCTGAGAAGCACATCTGGGAAAGCTCAGAACACTCTGATTCTCTATGATGGGGCAATAATTGTTGGTTTATATGAGAATAAATTTCACTGATAAAAGGGAGGGACCACTGGCAAAGTATAACATACACTTTCCAGTAGAGTCTACGAATAGTTTATGTTAGAAAAATCACATCTGGCATCGTTTGGTTTACAAGTTGACTAACAATATCTATTCTAATGCTACCAATTTGCAGGAAGTATAGATTTTATGACTGACAGTTTATTTTGGCTACTCTTATTTTATTGAACCGCAACTATGTATCAGGAAACCTTTTGTGCACACTATATTTTGAAACATGTGACTGTCAAAATAAAACAAACCTGACTTAAAAAAAAAAAAAATCTTGCAAAGAGCTTCATCAGAGAATCTTGGCTAATGTTCTCCAACTCTGCTCTTGAAAATGGTAAAGCTAAAAAGTCAGCTAACAGAAACAATGCGGTGCTTATTTTCAAAAGTCTTTAGGTTGAATTTTAATTTTCTCCTACAAGTCAGTTTCTTTATGTTCAGGAGCAAACCAAGTTATATCAAAAGATGCTTCTCTATTCTTTCCTCATAACTTCACTGACTTGTGCTTCCTGGAAAAAAACTGGATCGTCAAAGGATGCCAATGATAATTGTGGTATGGCAAAATTAGCCCCTAGCTGCCCCCTCCCTTTCTCCAAATGTGCAAGCAACTATGTGACTTCAGGAGGTACATGCATGAAGATAACTATAGCAACCAGTTTCTTTAATGCTATTATAGTAGGAAAAAACCCCAGAGAGATGAATGGTTCAGCAGTGGTTATATTTTCCAGGTGTTTGTTTCTCCCCAAGGGATGGCTGTGCTCTACCATGAACTGGAGACCCACCAAGACAAAATTGGCTACTTATGTCCAAGATGAGTTTTGTTTATGCTTAAGCTCAAAGTTGGGTCATGTGCAAATATCCCATCTCATACATCCTCAATTAAATACCACTTACTTTTTATGAAGAGTTTTTGTCTAGTCACCAAAGATTTCATAATTTTTTGCATGTGTTCACATCAACCACAAGACACACCATGTTTATTCTGTCATGTGGATTTATAGGCAGACTGGAGTGAAATTAGTCCTTGTCTAAATTTACTGTGGCTATAATTTTATGACTACTTAGCTCGGAGGCCAATAGCTAAATTTGTGTGGACAGCAGATGTACTTTTTAACCTTATGGTCCTAAAGAGACTAATAAATAGATTGGCTTTTTGAAATTCAAAGCCCAGGAAATGATAAAATAGATTTGAACCCAAACCAGACTCATGTCTAGCAATTTTTTCCTCTAATAATCACTTTATCTCCTAAGAAAGAAAGCTAAAATAGAGAGGAAAAAGCCAACCCTATTAAAACTAAACTTTCAAAATTACTTCATCTTGATTTGTTCTGACCATGAGAGGTAGCTCATGTCTGCCCACTATGAGTATGCAGATATTAATCATCATCCTTTAAAAACCAAGAATAAAAATAGGCAAGTGGATTGATACTCACTATTGTCTTGCCAAAAGCTGTTTAAAATTTTCACTTGCTTCTAGAATTTTCCACATTGGGGATGTAGCAAAAGGACCTGGGACTGGTCCTGGGTTTTGGCTTTACATGGATGACAGACCAACTAAGCTTTTGCTCTAGTCATTTTGTCTTTCAGAGTTTCCTTATTTGAGAAATGCAAGGAATGAGCTGGACCAGTGTTTCCTCAAATGTGTTGCAAGAAGCTGGTTCCACAGCAAATAGATAACATTGAGAAAGGGTTCAATGCCCAAATACATTTAAGAACTTACGGTTTTATGAACAAATAAGTTTTCAGGTTAAATAGTGTTGAAACATTTTTCTTTTCTACAGATCTCTTTAGAGCGCTGACTGTACCAATATGCACTGAATATCTAAGGGAGCACCATGGCAGGCATCTTTTTCAGTCTTTACTGGATCATGGAACACCTGTTTTGAGAATCAAGTTGAATGACTGTGTTCTATGAAACACATTTGGGGAAATGCTGTATTACTAAGATCCCATAGAATGTTATGATAGTGGCAATCAGTACCTGTCATAAAGAACAAAGTACTGTTTCCACAGGCCCGGATTTGGCTTCAGAGTCCTCTTCAAATGGTGCTCTGGGCAGTCACTGCCAATTGGTCAGAGTTGGCCCTAAATTGATACACATTTAGCATAGCCATTTTTGCAGTCTATGTTTAAACACGATTTTCATAGACAGGGATTTACATAAAATGCTGTTCTCTAACTGGGTGCTGTGGGTTAATGCACTGGACTGCAAAGTCGGTTTAAACCAACTTGGCAGTTCAAGCTCACCAGCAGCTCCTCAGAAACTCTATACAGGTTGCTATGGGTTGGAACTGACTCGACAGCACTTGACAACAACAACAATAATTGATTTTTGAACTATCTGTGCTTTCTTGACAGGCTGCCATTTTGTCATGACATTTAAGATTACTGGTTTTTTGTCCCCTCAGAAAATGCTTAGGGGGACCCTATAATATAATGTCCAGGCCAGGACATTTCTGAGAGTGAAACAGGTTCCCATTAATAATTACAGGTAATTATACAAGCAAACCAAGATGTGCAGTTGTCCTACTCACAACTTACTGCAACGGCAACTTGAAAATATGATTTTAGTTTTATGATTATTTTACTCTTTGCAAATGTGATTCATCTCCATGAGTAGATAAAAGTCAATTTCACAGTATGACGATAAACAAGGTTCCCAACCCTCCTGTCACTCATTCAAAAATCCTCAAGTTACACCTGTTAGTTAAAAAAAAAAAAAAATCGATTCATCCTAATGAATCCTCTAAGAAAGCACACATATAAGTCAGCATGACCTGACAAGTTACACTTCAAAGTTACCTATATTGTGAAAATTTGTACTGCATGCTTCCAAGCCTTCAAAGCGTTGGGGGAAAGAATGGATTACAGCAAGAGCTTGACAATGAGAAGCTGCCTGCATAAAACAGCTAGAGGTGCATATTCAGCTATTTTGTTGCTAAAGTTATGACAGGTAATTATTAGCTATTGTTGTAACTTGGAATACATTCCAAAGGGGATAAAATGGGAGATGTTTTATTAGATAACGCTGTCAGTCGTCTATGCCTTTGGACCATTTCCACTGAAATACAATGATTACCTCAGAGTTATGAAACCCTGAAGTTTCCTGGGTGGTGCAAACGGTTTTTGCTACACTACTAACCGGGCT
>NW_006408584.1:11084780-11088091 GCF_000296735.1 Chrysochloris asiatica
AAAATACTTAGTAAGGGCAATAAAATATTTGAGACATATCTTAATAATGGCAGAAAGATTGAAGCAACAAATGCATTGCCTGCAACACTCTGACAACACTCTAACAAATCAACCCTCTAAAACTATTCAGCAACTGCATGTGGTAAAATGATGGGTGTTTACAAACCCCTAGGTCAATCTGTTTTTTTTTTTTTTTTTTTTTTCTTTTCTAAAAATCTCACCCTTTTGTTCTCCAGCTTTGTTAAGTGTAAAAGATTTTAAAAGCAAGTCAGGTTGTAGCATATACAATAAAAAATGCAGAGAAAGACCAAATTTGTCCAAATCAGGCAACAAATGTAATAAATTACATAAGTCATTTATATTGTTGTCACATTGTCAGGGATGTTGAAGTGCTTGTCAAATGACTAAACCAAACACCAAAACCCATTGCTAACAAGTCAATTCTAGCTCACAGAGGCCCTGAGGAACTGTGTTGACCCGCAACATTGGGTTTCTAAGGTTGGAATCTTTAGGGAAGTAAATTGCCATATCTTTCTCCCATGAAGTGGCTAGTGGATTTGAATTCCAACGTGTGGATTAGCAGTCGAGCACTTTAGCCAGGGTACCACCAGGGCTTCTCCTAGGGGCATAGTGAGGATAATGAATGTCCAGAGGCAATCTCTAAGTTGTATCCCTTCCACTATTTCAAGATGTTGATCACAGCACACATCTTCAGAAATATTTCCACCATGCTTGGATGCTATCAGGTACCATTTGTGGCTCCTGGCAATGTCATTCCATACCTTGTCTGGAGCCCCTTTGGACTTGCACCTGGGGACAAGTGTGCTTTCTACCTTGCACCTTGTTAAACTTTTGTGGCTACCATGCTTGAGGAAGGATGTTGTGTCATACCAGGTTAATAGAAACTGTTCGTTGGTGTTCCCACAAGTGGTGCCCAGAGTTCATGTCATACCTGCCATACCTTAGGTATTCCTCTGGCTTCTTGTCAAGTAACTAGTTAGTTCTATGCTATTATAAAGTGCCAAGATAGGGTGTGACCCAAGGGAAAGGAAAAGACTGCAAATATTTGAATGGCAGATTCCTAAAGAAGCAGAAAGGGTAGCCTGGCTCCTGACTTATCAATATGGCCAAGAACTAGATAAACGTGTATTTAATTTATGATTGAAACCATTCTCATATTAGAGTTAGAAATGACCTAGAAAGAGCTCAATTGTTACTTTAGGAAACTAATTTAGCCTTCCTGGTTCAGTGTCCTCATCTATATAGGACTTTCTGACATAAAGTTCATAGTCTTCAAGTTTTTGTGAAATGGTAAGTTTGCATGTTTAGCGACTGTGTTTAAAATTATTTCAGGAAGTGATCTATGGAATTCACTGATTAAAGTTGCAAGTGATTAATTGTGTATTTTCTTTAAAATACATTTACTCATTTATTGAGTATTGCACATTTATGACAATAGTAAAAAAGTCTACTATCCAATTTCTTTTGTGAATTAAAAATGTATGTCTGGCAGTAACAAACAACAAGGTGTTAGATGAGAGTAATGTTAGCTGTAATGACTAAGGTTATATGTCTATTTGGCTGGGCCATGATTCTCAGTGGTTTGGCAATTATATAATGATGCAATTGATGGTTATGTGATGATGAAATTTGATAGCTATATATTGATATAATTGGACAGTTATGAAATGATACAATCCTCCTCCATTTTGTGATCAACCAGAGTAGACTCCATGGAACCTAATGCAACAACAGCTCTGCCACTACCAGAGTAGACTCCATGGAACCTAATGCAACAACAGCTCTGCCACTACCACAATATTTTTTACATAATATTGAAATTAGCTTCATGTACCTTCTATCCTACTAGAATAAAAGCTTTTCCAAGATAGGTACCTCCTGGTGTTAGTCACCAGTGCATGGACAACAGCCATTGAGCTAATTGAAGAAGTATATACTTACAAATGAAGAAAGAATTGAACAAATAGTTTAAATAATACTTGTTACATTTGCTATCCTATGATAACCGCCCCCCCCCCGCAAACAAAACCCACTGTTATCAAGTGGATTTGAACTCACAGTGTCTCTATAAGACAGAGTAGAATTGGTCCTAGGATTTCTGAGATGATAAATCTTGAAAGGAGCAGACTCCTTTATAGAAGTCTCATTTTATGCCTGGGGAGCAGCTGGTGGATTTGAATCTCTGACTTTGCAGTTATCAACCCATTGCTTAATCCATTGCAAAACCAAAGCTTCTTGTATTATAGATATGCAGAAAAGTTTGCCTATTCTCACTTATTCAAACTGAAATGCATTTAAAGAGCATAAAATTAAACTCTAAGTAATCTAGTAAATTTATATAGAAGAGGCAATCAGCGTGGTATTTATTTATATGCTGTTGTTGTTAAGCGCTGTTTGAGTCAGTTCCAACTCATAGTTACCCCATATAGTTTTTAAGGAACAGCTGGTGAATTTGAACTGCTGATTTTGTGGTTTGCAGTCCAGTCCCAAACTAAGAGACTCCTTGAGGTTTGAAGCATTGTCCTTACAGATAAAGGAATGAAATGTGTTACAACCATGTTTGTCTGGTTACATTTCTGAAAAGTTATAATTCTATCCTCTTATTGGCAAAGTGCTCAAACACATTTAATTTTCTTTAAAAAGAAGGTACGAGTCAGGTCTGTTGATTAACTTTTGACCTGAAATTTTTCACACAACAAATTCTTGTGCGTGTACTTCGGGAGACGCAATACTGGTTAAACTGTGAAACATATGAAATAGGACAAACCACATCTTGAGAAAATGCATGGCATGGATATAGACACCGTCCCCCTTCCTTCTCCTGTCATTCATTGATCAGAATATTCTTTTCTAGTGAACCAGAGTATCTCAGAATCCTAACATAGCTGTTTAAGCAGGCTACAAAGCAACTGAAATTGAAGTTTGAGATGAAACACATTCACCATTCTCAACTTTGTCTCTTTCGAGACGATGCAGTTTTCTTTTCCTCCAGATCCTGAAAGTCCTTCCTATGTTATTATGGAGTAAGACTAAAGTGTGTGTGTCTGTGTGTGTGGGGGCGTTTAGTAGTGAGGGAACCATGTGGCACCTACAGTGGCTAAGAAACAGTTGTCAAATTGGTCATGATTTATAGTGACTCTATATGATACAGTAGAATTGTTCTCTTAGAGTTGTCAGGACTTTAAATCTTCACAGGTTCAGAATCCTCATCTTTCTCCCTCAGAGCAGCTGGTGAGCTTGAACTACCAGTCTTGCAGTTAGCAACCCAGTGCTTAAACCACTGTGCCATT
>NW_006408584.1:11094261-11126368 GCF_000296735.1 Chrysochloris asiatica
AGCAGTTCGAAACGACCAGCTGTTCCGCGGGAGAAAGATGAGGCTTTCTGCTCCCGTAAAGATTTACAGCCTCGGAAACCCTTTAGAGGGTCGCTATGAGTCAGAACTGCTCCACGGCACATAACAACAACAACACCACTAACCTAAAGTCCTGGTGTGGTGCTGTTGGTTAATGCGCTGGACTGCAAAGTTGGCGGTTCAAGCTCACCAGCCTCTCCTCGGAAACCCTGTGCAGGGTCGCTATGAGTTGGACGCTGACTCGACGGCACTTAGTAATCATAACATAACCCAAAAGTTAGAACCCACTCAGTGATCCCGCAAAAGAAAGGCCTGGCGATCTGCTTCTGTAAAGATTATAACCAAGAAAACTCTATGGAGCAGTTCCACTCTGTAACACTTGGGGTCGCCATGAGCCCGAATAGATTCAATGGCACCAGATGTTGTTGTTAAGTGCCATAGAGTCGGTGCCGACTCATAGTGACCCTTTATAGAGTTTCCAAGGAGCAGCTGGTGAGCTTGAACTATGGAACTTGCAGTTCAAACAGCTTTGCAGTCTGGCGCATTAACCCACAGAGCCACACCAGGACTCCTATGGCAACAGATATGAACCCTAAAAGACTGAAGCCAAACTACGGTAAGAATCTCTTTCTTGTTATCTTCAATTTCTCTTGGTATCTCCAACTCTATAGAATTACAGAAACCTAAGTAAAACAATTCACGTGTGGACTCCTAGAAAGTTCAGTAGTTATTTCTTTGCTCTTGACAAGTAATTACATTAAATACGACTTCCTTTCCAGCAGTAGAACATCATTCCCCAAGGTCAAAGTACATGTGATTTCATCTAAAATTTCCTCCAATTCATTAGTTAGCCCCTCTGTTCCCTGCTTTAATAGTGCTGCCAGCTAATTATGCTTAGGGGAAAGCAAGGAGACAGAATAGAAGTGGAGCTAGACAAGGAGGGAAAACTATCTCTTTTTCTAAAACAACAACAAAAAAAGGATCCCTGGCGGCACTGTAGAATAAGCACTGGGGAGAAAAATGAGGCTCTCTGCTTCCACAAAGGTTTACAACCTCAGAAACCCTATAGAGAAACCCTATAGCACTGGGGATTCTAAAAAAAAAAAAAGAAGAAGAAAGAAAGAAACATTCTATTTCAGAAGATTTTGCTTTTATCTTTCATCTCTTCTCCAAATGGGTCTTCAGTTAATCCCTGCCATGGCTAGGGTTACATCAGTTTAGTTAACCACAGCTATTCAGGGTAAGGAGGGTGGTTCACTGTCTCAGATTTGGGGATGTTTTGTCAGAGACTTTGGAAGAGTTTTGTGGCCTCCTCTCACAGTGCTCTGGTTCTTGTCTTATCTAAAGAAGTTCAAATGTGGCTCATGTGGTCTCCGAGGAGCCATAAAACCAACACCTTAAAACAGCATGAGCTAGAGAGGTGCTACAATTATGCACTGGCTATGCACAACAATTTGCTTTCTTTTTTTCAAGTTAAGGTGTTCCAAACGAATTCTTTCTCAAGCCCTCTCCTTTCCTGAAAGTTTTTCCTTGTTGTTATTTTGTGTTCCTTCTATAAATTACATTTAGAAATCAGCTTTCCAAGGAGAGCTAGAATAAGTATACACCAAGGAGGGAACTCTTTTAGAAAATGAGAAGTTACAAGTAGCAGGAATTATATTGCTAGCAAGTAGCATTCATGAGCTCTGCACCAATTATCTTGGTTAAAATGGCGAAAGTCTTCATAAAAGATTTAGAACAACAGTTTCACACACACACACATATCCCACATACCTATATACACATTTACCTGGTTTAAACATCTGACACACTCCTTAAATGAAATTCCTAAAAGATTCTCAAACACCCTGCCAACTGCTTTTGGATTCTAGACACACAGGAAATTCTCTAAAAACGATCTGTCCTCCTCCTCCCAACCATTGGAACCAATACATACTTAAAGGTTTGTAGAAAAGTGAGCCATTTTCCAAGAAAGTTGCTTCCACTGCTTCCCCTCAGATTCTGGGAGTGTGAAGCTGCACCCAGATCAGGGAGGGGCCTCTGGTGTATGAGCAAGAGCAGGAAGTTGAGACTAATTGTACCTTGTTTTATCTGTCTATTTGAATAACGAATAAAATGGCATGTTTAGTTTCAGTTAGTTTTCCAAAACAAATTACTTATGTGAGACTGAGATTTCATTCTAATAGATGAACTTTTCAAAAAAAAAAACAAACAAAAACCCAACAGTGTTAGTGTTCTGAACCAATACAGACTTCAACTTTTCCTTTGAAATATACTGATTTTATGGCATGATGAGAATGATCCCCCATTCTGATTACCATTAGAGTACTCCCACCTCCTGGCAACATTCCACCATTTGGTGCTTATACCCTGTGTGCCCTACAGCTACTGTGATCTCACAAGGCACAACTTGGAAACTGGCTTCAGAGGTACTTAAAGACTTGGCAACAGACAAAACCAAAAATAAATCCCAAACCCCAACTTAAAACTATTATGTAGTGCCAGCAAAGAATAAAATATTCTAGCATATGGTATTTACTATATATAGGAAATTGTAATAGTTCCTTTGCTTGCACTGCAAATACAAATACATGTGTTTTTGTATTTAAAAATTTCCCTGATAATAATGACTCTACATGTTTCCTGTGTAGGAAAAGAAGAGGGGGTTACTGAGCACCTACTTCATATTCCAAGTTTGTCATGTGGAGGATTCAAATTCTCAGAGGCCAATATGTGTATATCAGGACATCTAGAGAATTGATGTGAGTCTCCGACTTACTTCTCTTGGAATTTAAGAATTGTTTATGACAAGGGAAAATAGCCAACAGCTTACTTTTTCCTATCAATTCTGTATACACTATGAGAAAGCCTTTCTTACTGATTTATCACTCTAGCAATGATGCTGGGGACATAAGTGTTTGCTAGAAAGAGGTAAAGGGGTCTTTCTATCTATAAATGCTGTTTACACTCACTCGTTTTCTCAGTACTTTTATGTGAGAAGTATCACCGTCTTCCTCTTGCTTTTAGTGTTCTATTGGTCCACAGCCTTTGAAGATTATTTGAAGTTGGGCTTAACAATATTTGTCTGGGCACTGTCACTGGATAAGGTCAACTTTGTTGTTGTTATGTGCCGTAGAGTCGGTTCCGACTCATAGCGACCCTGTACAGGGTTTCTGAGGCTGTAAATCTTTATGGGAGCAGAAAGCCTCATCCTTCTCCCATGGAACAGCTGGCAGTTTGGAACTGCTGACCTTGAGGCCCGCAGCCCGATTCGTAACCACTACGCTACCAGAGCTCCTTAAGGTCAACTTAGAAGGATCTAAAAAAAACATTCCTGAGATGTCTGTCTCATGGTTAAAATGATTCCATATATGCAAAGATGGAATAGACTGGAATGAGTTAGTGAGTTCCCTGTCATTGACCAATCAATCAACTAGTTGCCGTTAAAGTAACAGCTATGTGTTACAGAGTAGAAGTGTGCTTCCTAGGATTTTCAATGGCTGATTTTCCATAAGTAGATCTCCAGGACTTTCTTCTGTGGACTCTCTGGTTGGACTAAAATTTTTTATTAGAAGCTGAACTGATCTGATTTTCCTATAGAGTCCTTTGTACCACCCAGCAACTTCTTCCCTGCCACTATTGAAAATGGAGACACAACTAAGAGGGACACCACAGAAAGAATTCAAGCACTCTAGGAATAAGTGATTGAAAAACTATTACGATTGGTGCTATAATCTTTATTTTAGCAAGCAATTAACAGCGGATGCATAAAACTGGGAGAAGACATCCAATACCTGGTATGTTGAATACTAAAGAATGGCATCATGCTATTAATTATGATTTATTGATTAGATGAGCCTCATTTAATCAGTTTTACTTGAGATTTCCGGGGAATTTTTAAGTAAAATGGTTTAGTGGGGATGAATTCATTGTTAAATGAAACTTTTATTGTCTTTTTCATATTAGCAACCAGTTTACATCGCAAAACATATTTTATAAAAATCTCTCATATTTTATATAAAAGTCTGGATCAAAATGTGAAACTAGCATATTTTTGCTAAAAGAAATGCTTCCTTAATTATAATCCTTAGTATCTTGCTTTCTACTGAAGTCTCTCATTTTTTCTTTGCTTAGCTTTATGTTTCAGCTTATTTCTTTGATGTAGGAGAACCTTTAACTTTGAAAAAATGTGTGTGCCAGGAATTTTCATCATGCCAAAATAAAAATCCAATGAGGTATAATTTAATTTTTCAAAAGTATATATTAAAGTATCAAAAAAGTTTTAAAAAATGTTATTTAACTAAAGAATCATTTTTGTGTAAATTATTTTGATCATATGTTTTGACAGTATCCTAAATCTTGATACTAAAGAACCGAAACCAATCTTAAATCTTTACCTTTCCCCAAACTTTTGACACCCTTTCTAATTTTCAATATTCTACTTGAAGAAGAATTTCATACTTATCACTCAAAGAGTGAAGTAAAGTTATGATTTCTGCTTGGTTTTGACATACCTAGAAAAATCTGTTGGGGCATAAAAACATTTTTCTCCAAAGAAGAAACCCACTGTGTATATCTGCCCTCTTGATGTACATTATGCATTCTTGAACAAAAACACAAGAATCTTGAACAAAAACACACCCACATCTCTGGAAAGGGTGGTAACTTCTAGTTTCTTTGCCAAATGATTCACCTGCCTTTGCTCCCAAAAATATTGCCTGTTTTCAGTGTCAAGTAGTCAAAAAGGAAAACGAGACCCATAGTTGGCTGTGCAGAATCTCACTATTCACCTTTGCCCAAAAGGAACTCTCCTAAGTAGATGCAAATTTTTTGTTTTTGTTCAAGAATGCATAATATACAGATATTCATAATCCTGACCTCCCGTATTTCCAATTTACCTTCATTTTGCTGGGGTGTGGAGAGTAAAATCTCCCCCACCTCTTTAGCCTGTAAAACATCATTATGATTTCTGACTAAGAACTAAAGTACTTCCCATCTCTAAAAATTCTAGTAAGATTAGAAAAAGATTTTCTGGTCAGTGATTTAACAGTCAACTTTGGAAGGTACAATGAAAATGTTACATTTGTTGCCAGGTCATTTATTGCAATGTGAAATGGCTAAAAGAACACTATGGAGCCCAATAATGTAATTGTAACTAGTATACTTACTAAGTGATTTATTGATCCCTGAACTATAATTTTTCAACAATTTATACAGTGAGAATTAATAGATTTATTGTTAAATTTAGGAAAAATTGACTTCATTCTTGAAATTTTGCCTTCTTACATTCATCTTTCACTTGCAATTAGCTAAATTAAATCACAATACTGAAAACACATTCTTTTCCCTTCTTTTTCCTCCTTTGTAGGAGGGTTAGATCTGTTTCTGTTTGGATTGTATCATTTAATCTTTAGAAAGTTGCTTAGTATGTATGCTTATATTTTTAGCAAATTATATTACTATAAGGTATATACCTTACATGAAGGAGAAAGTAAAGGGATATTTAGAAACCATTGTTGTACTATGTAATATTATTATACAAACGTAGTATGTGTAGACTTTATAGGATTCTTAGTAGAGGTGGTGGTTAAGAATGGTGAAAGAGTTATATATTACAGTTAATTTGATCCCAGAGATAATTCTTGAAAAGAGTCACTTCACTAAATAAGCGAAATTATTTTTTGTTTCAAAGTATAGTTTCTTCAGGAAATAATTTTTAGTCAGCTGTTTTAATTTCTTAAAAAAAACTATGGGAAGAGTCCATTGTGGGAGCACAGAAAGTAAATGACAAACGTTTATAAGTAAAGTAAAAACACTTAAATACAAGTCAATACTCTCATATAGTTTTATACTAAAAACTGGTATAATTAATATGGGGAAATTACTTGGTATACTCTCTGAAGAGGGGACTTGTGCAGCATTAAAATTTATAATGCATATGTTTCTGACCCAGAAATATAATGCAGCTCATGTATAGCCATCATTTTCTGTCAGTAGTGGTAACATGCTGCTATGATACCGAAGTTGTAGTTCTGGTGTGGTGCTGTAGGATAAGCACTGGACTGGGAGCTACAAGGTTGGTGGTGCAAACCTACCAGTCACTCCTTGGAAACCCATACGGGGTCGCTGTGAGTCAGAACCCACTTAATGGCACTTAACAACAACAGCAATATGATGCTGAACAGGTTTCAGTGAAACTTTCAAACGAAGTTGGACAAAGAAGAAAGCCCTGTTAATCTCCTTTCAAAAACCAGTCAGTAAAAGCCCTATGGATCACAACAACCCAATCTGCAATGGATCATGGGGATGGCATAGGGCAAAGCAGCCTTTTATTCTATTGTGCATGTGATTGTTCCATGCATCAGGGCCTGACTTAAGAGTGGCTAGCAACTGCATGTTTACACAAGGTCACAGGACATATACAAGTATGTCTGCCTTTTTTGAAGCCCCTTTTGTTTGCTTTTTTCATAATAGAAAAATAATCTGATTACCCTAAATACCCATCAAAGGGGAAATGGTAATTCCATAATGCTGTTCATATGATAAAATATCATGTAACTATTAAAATATTGTTAGATGACTCTGTTATAAGTACATTGCCCAGTAAAACCACAACAATACAGAGTTTGTTGTTGTTGTTAGGTGCCATCGAGTCAGTACTGATTCAAAGAGACCCTATGCACAACAGAACGAAACACTGCCTGGTCCTGGGCCAACCTCACAATTGTTGCCATGCTAGAGTCCATTGATGCTGCCACTTTGCCAGTCCATCTCGCTGGGGGTCTTCTTCTTTTTCTCTGACTCTCCACCTTACCAAATACTAAATCCCTCTCCAGTGATTGGTCCCTCCTGACAATATGTCCGAAGTATGAGAGACAAAGTCTGGCCATTCTGGCCTCCAAGGAGCACTCTGGCTGTACGTCTTCCAATACAAATTTGTTTGTTCTTTTGGCAACCAATGGTACTTTCAATATTTTCCTCCAACATCATCACTCAAATGCATCAATTCTACGATCTTACTTATTCACTATCCAACTTTGACATTCATATGAGGTGATTGAAAATACCATGGCTTGGGTCAGGTGCACCTTAGTCCTCAAGCTGACATCTTTGCTCTTCGACACTTTACAAAGGTCTTGTGCAGCAGATCTGCCTAATGCAACATATAGTTAGATTTCTTGGCTTCTGCTTCCATGAGTGTTGACGGTTGATCCAAGAAAAATTAAGTCTTTGACAACTTCAATCTTTTCTCCATTGATAAGTATGTTGTTTATTGGTCCAGTGGTAAAATTTTTGTTTTCTTTACATTGAGTAAAGTATAGAGTGGAACAATGCATTTCTGGAATGTTATATAAGAAACATTTCACTTTTAAGTTATCTTGTCAGGGGGAACTGTGGCTGAGAGAAGGTATAGAATGTTTTTCGTTTCATTTTGGAGTCTTCTGCATGATTTTTCTGATTGTAAGCAAACATTACTTTGTACATCTTAAAAATACGAAGCATATACTTTTCAGAATATGAAGCATATATTGAAGTAAAACATGCTAATAGTAGAAAAACCCATTTATGTAACTTTTACAAAATGGAAAAAAGATAGTTTTTGGATGACTTGCATTATAGTTTCATCGTTAATTAACTACTGGTAGTCTTTTAAGTCCATATTTTATTTGCATTTACCTCGTCTGGTTGCTATGAAGAGTAAACAAGGTAAGTCTAATCTTTTGTCATAGGACTTGATGCCTTTTATTCAGGTTGCTGTTGTTGCTGTTAAGTGCCATCGAGTTGATTCCGACTCATAGTGACCCTGATTTGAACTGCTGATCTTGTGTTTCAAACTGACTTTGTGGTTGAGTGCTTATGGTACAACACCACACCAGGACTCCTTTATTCAGGTTAGCCAGATACTTTGTTTTGCTAATTTAATTTCTTGCATGAAAGTATACACAGCAAAAGATATCTTATTTCAACAATTTTTACATGTTTGGTGAGATTGATTCTTAAAGTTATGTAAACATTCTTGCTTACCTTTTCTAAATTATTCCACCACCATCAACATAAACTCAATGGCTCCTAAGCTTCTCACCTATCCCTTTGAGTTGCTGTTATTAATATGATCCCAGAGATAATTCTTCAAAAGAGCCAATGCTCAAGGCACACATAATTTACTAAATAAGTGAAACCATTGTTTGGTTCAACAAATAGCAAATAGTTTTTTCAGGAAATAGTTTTTAGTCAGCTGTTTTAATTTCTTATAAAAACTACAGGAAGAGTCCACTGTGTGAGCACAGAAAGTAAATTACAAAAGTAACACCTGATTTAGTATGTATGCAACAAATTATTTTGGTTGGTTGATTATGTGCCATGGATTTGGTTCTGACCCACAGTGACTCTGTATAGGGTTTCTGAAGCTGTAAATCTGTACGGGAGCAGAAAGCCTTATCTTTCTTCCATGGAGCAGCTAGTAGATTTGAACTGCTGATGTTGAGGTTAGCAACCAAACTAATAACCACTACAAATTATTAGTCTTTTATTTTTGTTTCTCTTTGAGAGCATCTCTACTGGACCTGTGTTGCATATTAATGTGTAGGTAATATTTGTCTTCATTCTTTCATCTGTATGCAAAGCTTCATACTGCTCTGAGAACTACTGTGCTTTCCAAAACGATGGTCACAAGAAGAATTAAACTGAATTTAATTAAAGAAAAAAAAAGGTTATGTGCTGTTTTATATACTGATATAGTCCTAAAATTAGATTAATTGAAACAAAGAGATTCTTTTTATATAAAAAAATTAACACTAGCCAGAGATGACTTCATCTTGCTTCAGATGATAAGTGAAAAATGTCACACTGTTTCATAAATGAGTATATGTAGAATGTGACATGTGCCGGTCGCATTCTGGTGTGTTTCCTAAACAACCCAGCAGTCCTTTATGGGAAAGTTGTTGCTTATGCGGCATCAATGTACCAAGAACAGGATACCTTTTAATCATGAAGCAATTCTTGTAGAGATGAAAAGGAAGAGCTGAGCTCCATTTCCCAAGTAGTCTTTGGCTTAGCTCATGAAATCTTGGTGGCAGACGAGAGAAGCTCGGGAGATGAGAGAAGTATTGACTCTTTTAAGGAATTATCTCTGGGATCAAATTAATAACAGCATCTCAAATGGAAAGGTGAGATGCTTAGGAGCCATTGAGTTTATGTTGATGTTGTTGTTGTTGTTAAGTGCCTTTGAGTCGGTTCCAACCCATAGCAACCCTGTACAGGGTTTCTGAGGCTATAAATCTTTACGGGAGCAGAAAGCTTCATTGTTCTCCCACAGAGCAGCTGGTAGTTTCGAACTGCTGACCTTAAGGTTCGCAGCCCGATTCATAACCACTATGCTACCAGAGCTCCTTTTATGTCGATGGTGTTGGAATAATTTGGAAAAGGAAAGCAAGAATGTTTACACAACTTTAAGAATTATGGAACAAAGTAAAGAACTGGCTATGCAGGAAGAGGAGATAAGGTGTCTTTTCACAAACAATTTTTTCGCTAGAAGGGATGGGAATAGTGGAAGAGAGGCAATAAACATAATAAAACACATAAATAAAATAATTCCTGCTAGGACAATGTCATAAAGAAAACAAAGCCCAATACCACAGTGTAATAGTTAAGGTTTTGTGTCAGCTTGACTGGGCCAGGATTCTTAGTGGTTTTCCATTAACACCTAGTAATCCCCTATGGTGAGCTCTAATGTAAGGTAACCATCTCCCTGATGAGCTCTGCTATGAGCAGTCAATCAATTGAAAGGACATTTCCTTGGGGGCATGGGGGGAGGTGCTACTGTGGAAACATTGACCTGCTTTTTTGCTGAATCTGGATTCTGCATCTGACCTCTAATTCTTTGGACTTGCGTCAATGACCTGCTCCTGCTGATCTTGGGAGTCATCAGCAGCTTGCCATCTTATCTGTCAATCTTGCCTGCTGACCTTGGATTCATTCACCTCTGCAGCCAGAAGCCTGCCATCTTACCTGTCAGTTTTGGGTTCATCAGACTCTGCAGCTAGGTGAGTCAAATAAACCTCCAATCTGACACCAACCCATGCACTTGGAACTTACCCACATCTACAACTGTATGAGCCGTTTCCTTGATAAAATCCTCTCTATCTCCCTCTGTCTCTTTCTATACATGGAGCTCTGGTAGCGTAGTGGTTGCAAATCAGGCTGCTAACCTCAAGGTTGACAGTTTGAAACTACCAGCTATTTCGTGGGAGAAAGATGAGGCTTTCTGCTCCCATAAAGATTTACAGCTTTGAAAACGCTGTGCATTCAGGGTCACTATGAGTCGGAACTGACTCCACGGTACTTAACAACAACATATACATCTAAAACTCCACTAAATTTGTTTCTCTAGAGAATCTAGTCTAGGATACACAGTAAGAATTATTAAAGGTATATTAGTTGAAGGTGTGGAATATCATCTTTTTGTAATAATGAAGATAATCAGTTTATAAGAAGAAAATTCATGAAGAGACTATGAAGGTAGATGCTTCATGCACAAGTATACATGACGAGATCTTCTTTATTAAAGAGAGATGCATCACTTATTTCCAAAGAAGCACCTTTTGTTACTTAAATGGATGAGGACTAAGTGGGAGGCTCTTATTTTCTAGATAAAATTGTATCTACGTTACTTCCATTCCCACAAGACCATTCTCTCATAGCAATTTATGCCCATAAAGACAAAAACACACTTTTGTTTATCACTTAATACAAGACTTGAGTCCATCTGTGTAGGTGAGATTGTCCATTTTCTTCCTCCAATATGCTATGAATTTCTATTTGGAGATCAGGGGTGTCTGTGTATATTCAAATATAAATTAGAAATGGAACCCAAACTGGTAGTTACGGAGAAAATTGATAAAATCTTAATTTTAGTGTATTAAAGTTTTTTTTTTCCTCTACAAACAAGTAGGTATATAAGAGATTAGAATCATATTGTTACCTTATCCCCATGAAACACATAAAATCCACTGGAAACAAGTTGATTCTAAGTCATAGATACCCTATATAGAGTTTCCAAGACTGTAAATCTTTACAAAAAAAAAAAAGAGAGACTCATCTTTCTCCCTCAGATAGCATTTAACAATGACAACAACATTCTTTGAATAGGAGTTCTGGTGTGATGTTGTAGGATAAGTACTGGACTACTAACCTCAAGATCAGCAGTTCATATCCACCAGCTGTTCATTGGAAATCCTATAGGGATTGCTATGAATCAAAACTGTCTCGACGGCACTTAACAACAACAACTCCTTGAATAAAGTCCCTGGGTGGTGCAAACGTTTTCTCTCAGCTACTAACTAAAGGATTGTTGCTGTTGTTCTTGTTAGGTGCCATTGAGTTGGTACCGACCCATAGCGACCTTATTCACAGCAGAACGAAACATTGCCCGATCCTGGGCCAACTGAAGGGTAAGCAGTTCAAATCCACTCAGAGATGTTCAGAAGAAAGGTCTTGTGGTCTACTTCCAAGTGATCACAATCATTGAAGACCTATAGAGCTCAGTTCTACTCTGACATGCATGGGCTCAGGAATGGAAATCTACTTGATGTCAAAGGGTTATTCTTTGAATATATTTTCAAGCTGTAAAACAGCTGTTGGTAATGAACATGGACAAATTTCAAAATTGAAGCTGCTATTACTTTATAAACATTTCTCTAGTAGCTATTACAAATCGTTTAAACTGCATTCTCTTTTGTCTGAAATGTTGGGAGTGCTCAGGCAAGCAGGAAAAGCAGAAGAAAGGTAGCTTATGAAATTATTTGGGAAGAACTATCTCTGTGCTCTCTGGAGCATATTAGTTCTTTATAAGAAGCAGACAAACCAGAAAGCAGAAGAGAGTTCATGTCAAATCATCTTCAGAAGCTGTCACCACCCCCAGAGAATTACCTTAGTGAATTGAAAGGACGAAGGGAAAAAGGAGAATAGATACAGCCTTGTTCTCATTGTACAATACAGATAAGTAAAGGCACCACGTAACTGTGTTTTCTTTTCATGTTAAATAAGCTGGACTTCTTTAATTAAGGATCACACTATACTCATAATAGAGTGAAGGCATTGCCAAGAAGGATTCTGAATACTTCAGGGTGTTTTGAAACTTCTTTTGAGTGCATGTACCATACCAAGGTGCTGTTGGATAATCACTAGACTGCTAACCACAATATCTGTGATTCAAACCCACTAGTCGCTCCTAGGAAACCTACAAGGGTTGCTATGAACCGGAACCAACTTGATGACACTGAACAACAGCCATCTTTATTCAAAAGGTCATTTCCCCTATAGATTTAAATTACTGGGACCTACTGTTACGATCTGTCTTCCTAACAGCCTCAAAAAAATATTTTCCTTTCAGTAATTTAATCATTCCGTCTTGCTAGGAAAAGAAAAAAAGCACAACTAAGACAAACGTTGTACAACAACAAGACAAATATTGTAATAAATGAGTCTGAGAATCCCCTCAGTTTACATTATAGTAAATACAGTCAGTCTAGCCTTTCTGAAAACCATAACTAAACTAACCAGTTCCTTCTAAAATGTTAAGTATTGAGCAAATATTTTAATTTTTATACTTTATCAGAACCTCTACATTTAAAGGATACCACATATATTAAATTTACATCATTTTTGATGTGTAAAGAAGGGAAAGGAAGTAAAAGAGAAGAAATACTTTTTTTTAGAGGAGTAGACTTTTGCTATGTGAGTTGAGAGTATAGATTATGTATTTAGAATATGAAGGAGCTTCAAACATTTTGTGGAAAAAAAGCTATTATCTTTTAGTTTAATTTTTCCATGAATTTTTTTAAGTCCACTCAAATTTATGCATAAGTTTTGTCTCATATGCTTCTGACAAAGTACCTTAAAATTTTTGTGGAGTTTTGAGGGTTGAGCTCTCATTATATTTATAGTGTAATATGGGTAAGTTTTCAATCCTTTTAAAAGTATATTACCTCATAAAAAGGTATATGTTGTTGCTGGTAAGTGCCATCGAGTTGGTTCCAACTCATAGCGACCTTGCATAGGGTTTCCTAGAAATAACTGGTGAGCTTGAACTGCCAACCTTGCAGTTCAGACTGCCTTCGCAGTCCAGTACATTAACCTACAGCACCACATATAAAGGTTACATATTTATAATATAGAGTATTGTTTTCTTGAGTAATGAGGCTTACATAAATATTATTCTTAACTTCTAGGACTTCAAAATGTAAGACACATTGGCTGTTGCTGCTATTATTGTTGTGTGCCATTGAGTCAGTTCTGACTTGTAGCAACCCTGTGTAGGGTTTCTGAGAAGTACATGGTAGGTTTGAACAACTGACCTCGTGATTAGCAGTCCAGTGCTTATCGTATAGCATCACACAGAACTACAAGGCTAAGATACTATTTATTTTGTTGCAAGGAGAAGCAGGCTGATTCTGTAGTCATTGCTTGGAACCATGGAATCTAAGCCACTGATATCAAGGGGAAACCAGAGGCCTCAGTTGAGTGGCGGTCTTAGGCCAGATCTTGTTTCATTCCTAGATGCCTCCTAGACACCATTTCATAAGTAATACGTGGACACCACTTTAAGACTATTTCATTTTGGTGTTAGGATTGATTTTGGAGTGAGGAATATTTGAGGGGTGGGTGATATACTACAAAACTGGACTGATGAATTGCTAGCTCCAAAATTGAAGAGCCATGTGCTCTTCACACACTTCTCTAGATTTGGCCACAAAGCCCTTGGCTTGGTCCAGTCCAGGACTTGGAGTCCTATTGTGAGAGCGGACTGTGGGTAGACACTAAGTTGTCTGTACCAAAGGGAATTCACCATCAATATTCTCACTTAGAATACCACCATCAAGCCCTCCTCCAAGGATCACCTTGGAAATGTGATACATAGGAGGAGGGGGCAGGCATTGCATCTGGCAGTGGGGGCCTGACCCTTCTTCTCACTTAGTCTGTGTGGGAAAGCCAACATGCCTACAGTCAGGCCAACATCGTGGCTGGCTTGGGACCTGTTAGGTGAACCAGTATGTTGCTGTCTTTTGAGCAGCAGCCAGGAGACCACTTTGTTACCTGGTGATGAACTTGGCTTCCTGCCCTACTTTCTTCTTAGAACAGCAAATAACATACAAGGCTCAGCATCCCTGTGAGGTCGTCCACTAGTTTTTAATAATTCCTTGTATTTATTTAGTGCCTTTTTCCTCTCCCAAGAGCTAACTATAAGAGTTCTCCATATGTTACTTCAATAATCCTCATTACAGCCCCGTGCCTGGGTTGGTTAGAGAATGGTGCTAATGGGGCCAAGGTCAACACTCAGCCTCCTAGGAGACCTCTTTGAGCAGCCCCATTTACACTGAGAAATCTGCTTCATGGCCTCACTCACACAGCTGACCATAACCAGTTATTTAAAAAAGCATACTTGAGATCACAAAGATAAAGGTAGTAACAGTAATAATAATGAGCGCTCACTCGGTGTCAGGGATTTTGTAAATTTTTTATTGTGTATGAATTCAGCCCTCTCAAAAACTTGAGCAGAGAGGTATTATCGTTACATCCATTTTAAAAAAGGGGGAAACTGAGATGCAGGAAGATGAAGTAACTGGCCTCAAATCACACAGGAAATGCTGAAGCAGGAATTTCAGCTTCATCAGTTGGCTTAAAGACTTGCATGCTTAACTGCTATTCAATACTGCCTTCCTATAAGAGTCCTGGGGGAGTCCTGATGTGGCGCCATAGGATAAGCACTCGACCTCAAGGTGAGTTTGAGCTGCAAGTTCGATGGTTCAAACTCACCAGCTGTTCCTCAGAAAGGCTACACAGGGTTGCTATGAGTCATTACTGACTCATCTGTACTTAACAACAACATAGGAGTCCAGGAGTTCTGGTGTGGCACTGTAGGATCAGCAATGGACCACAGTTCAGTTTGAATCGCAAGGTTGGTGGTTCAAACCCACCAGCCACTCCTCGGAAACCCTATATGGGGTCTCTGTGAGTCAGAACTGACTTGACAGCACTTAAGAGCAACAACATAGGAGTCCTGGCATGGCAGTGTAGGATAAATACTGAACCACATATTCAGTTTGAACTGCAAGGTCGGTTGTTCAAACCCACCAGTCAGTCCTCAGAAACGTAAGGCACTTAACAACAACAATGTATGTAACATTGTAGATGGCACATCTCAGTATATCAATAACAACTTACTAATACAGAGGTTGGGAGCCTTGAGGAGAGGAACACAGTTAATACTTATAGGGAACTACATGGAAGAATGGAGTCCTGGTGTGGCGCTGTGGGTTATGTTGTTGTTGTTGTTGTTGTTAAGTGCCGTCGAGTCGGTTCCGACCCATAGCGACCCTGTACAGGGTTTCCGAGGGTGTAAATCCTTACGGGAGTAGAAAGCCTCATCTTTCTCCCGCGGAGCAGCTGGTAGTTTCGAACCGCTGACCTTAAGGTTCGCAGCCCGGTTATGTACTAGACTGCAAATGAACTGCAAGGTCAGTGATTTAAGCTCACCAGCTGCTCCACAGAAACCCTATACAGGGTCACTGTGGGTCAGAACCGACTCAATGGCACTTAACAACCACCACAAACATGCAAGGAGCCCTGGTGGCAAAGTGGATAAGTGCTTGACTGCTAATCTCAAGGTTGGCAAATCAAGTCCACTAGCTGATCCTTGGAAGAAAGATGTGGCAGTCTGCTTCTGTAAAGATTAGTCTTCAACATTCTATGGGGAACTTCTAGTCTGTCCTATGAGGCTACTGTGTTCGGAATTGGCTTAACAGGTTTGGTTATTTCATTTACTTTCTTGACTAGTAATATATGTCAGGTGCTATGCTATACAAACTCTACATGCATTCTTATTTACTGTTTAAAACAACATTTAAAGATGTGGTGCCATAGGATAACTACTGTACCATTAATCAAAAAGTTGGCAGTTCAAGCTCTGTACAGGGTCTCTATGAGTTGGTACCGACTTGATGGCACTTAACAACAATAACAACATTGCCTCTATTTTACAGATTAGCCACTGAGGGCCAGGGAGGTTAAACAATTTGATATTTAGAGGAAGATTCAGACTTAGAAAAGAAACCTGTCTACTTCTGATGCATAGGAGATGTTCAAGAAACTTCAGATGACTGTCACTTTAGTTAAAGGAGATATTATAATCAAGTCAAACTAATTGCTGTTGAGTTGATTTCAATTAATGGTGACCCCAAGTGTGAGAATAAAACTGTTCCATAGAATTTTCAAGGCTGTGACCTATCAGAAACAGATCTCCAGCCCTTTCTGCCAATGTGCTTCTAAGTGGGTTTAAATCACGGAGTTTTGGGTTACTAGTGGAGTGCTTAACCTGGTGTGCCTCACCTAAATGGGATAGTATATAGGAAAAGAAATGGAGGTACAGATGAAATGAGGAAAGCTGCCCTAAGTGATAGTGTTCAGGATTGGAACCACACTTCTGGATTTCCCATGCTCTTTCCTAAAACTGTCACATGGCTATTTCTCTTGACACTATGGTCAGAGTTAACAAGTCAACTCCTAGGGCCACAGAGGCTGTGCTGGGTGGTATAAGACAGAAGGAAGTTATTCTCCAGTAAAACAGGAATACCAGAATTTGCTACATTTATTTATTGGGAGGATTCAATAAAATATGATCAATTTAAATCTTGGTGATAAAATCAATGCTTAACAAATGTTTAAACCACATCAAAATCCAGTGTGCTTCAGTGTGTCATTTGAAGCAAATGAAAATAACAACTTGACCCATATCCATATCTGAAAGCACCAAATGGTCTTGAAAGCAGAATGGCCTTCAGGAAGGTATCAGTTGGCTCTTGAATAGAACCCTGGTTCTATCATTTCCTACAGGTTTGAGCTTGGGTGAGTTACATAGACCCTCTCAATTCCAATTTCCTAATCTGGAAAGTGGAGATTATGCAATTAAAAGAGAACATAAATATAAATAGACTCTTGATAACAACAGTGCAGTGAAAGTTATTATTATTAAAATGAAGATCATCATGAACAAGTAAAATTTAGAACTGTGCTTAGATTCCTTGTTTTTTACTAAATCGCCTTGCAGTATAAATGGGAGCACCCTTGTATTGTCATTCTGCTACTTCAGACACTCATAAACAGTCTGATTTCCTAAAAGAGCTCATTAGTGGAAGAGGATTTTGCTTTTTCAGCAGATAGGGTTTCAAAGTGCATTGGCAGGATGTGTTGGGTGCTTGATTAATGGCTCAGTAGATTTTCATATTGGTAGTAATAACTAGCACATGTGTATTGGAAATCACACACATTATGCTATGCACTTTACATTATAATAAACAGCAGCAAGATATTAAACAGGGACATTTTGACTAGCTGGCTGTGATAACTATTAATGCTGTAAATGCCACTTCCTGGATTGCAAGTTCCTTGTAGTTTCAGTTTCAAAACCAAAAGAAAGAGAAAACCCAAATTGTTTCCTGTACATTTTCCTCGTGTCAGGCAGCACAATCTGGATATGAATTCCCCCCGAAAGCAATACTTCCACTGTGGTTAGCAAACCAGACTGCTTTTCTTTAGTTTGACTTGACCTAATTTAGAGTAGGGTGTAGAATTTTACCATAATGCTCAGATATCCTTTAGCAAGTCATTTAACATTAGTATTTTTCCATAACTTGCCAAGTTATAACATAAAAGGTGCTCTTTTTTTTTTTTTTCCAGCAAACTTTAAGCTTCCATGTATGGACAATATTCTAATCTCTAAGGCTAGTTTCCAACAAGGCCCCAAGTATCCCTTTACCCACAACCTCCAATACTTTGCTGTCTTTTCAAAGAGCTCTCACATCTGCTAAAGATAAGGCAAGATACATATCAGACAATCACTCAGGAGACTAATGTTTGGAAATTTCTTTCAGAATGTCACAAGACAGCAGAGATCAAGGTGGGGGAAAGGTGCAATTTCTTCATACAGCATTATTTGCTGTCAAAGCATGTGGTTGTTTACTATCACAATCTAGAGATATCTCTTAAGTGTGGGAAGACCCTAGCCTATTGTATAGTGGGTACCTGGACTTGAAAAGGCAATGTGCAAGAGGCAGTGAGTAGAATATATCTACCAAGACTGAGAGTCCAGTTCTGTCCCAAGTACATTTTCAACCACACTATTAGAATAAGTGTCTTCTTCAGGACTCCATGTCCTCTTTGATAAAACATGCGTAAAAAAATCTAGCCAATGACTTCTCACCAATTCAATGAGACTGACTCAAACAACTCATATGTTATAGGGCTCAGTATTTGTTCTTTGATGAAAACATACTTTCTAAGTACTCTGAGACTGGGAAATCGGTACCATTTATAATCATCTATATGTGTTCCTTATTAGTAAAATGGTCATGAGACCAAATTCACGGAAGAAATTAAGAACAATGTTTGACATGTTGAGAGTACCCAGTTCATTCTGATTGTGTTGTCCATTCCTTTGTCATATGTTGGCCTACTAGAGTTTCTAGGTTTTCAAAGAACAATAGACTGAGCTGAGTTGAGTGGTGGGACTGCAAGAAACATGCATTTCTTTTGAGGGAGTTGACTGTGAAGCTCTCTGTCTCAGAGAAATTATAAGTGATGCCCAGCTGGGGAGCACATGATTAGAAGGTTCCCCAGACAAAGACCTCCTAGACAGTCATCAAAATCTCCTCATGATTCAGGTTTCAGATTCATTTGATCAGTGTGACTGTGGGTACATTCTAATCTGGAGCTGCAGAGACTGACAAAATCAGGGGCCAGAATTTATCCAACAGCTAAGTGGGAAACCAAAGCAGATAACTCAAAAAAGGGGAAGTGAACAGGTTGATAAAATCAAAGGGACCAAAAGCAGGACTAAACCTAGAGTAGGTGCCAAACTCTGGGAGTCAAATGGTGTGTCTATGATAAGCAGGGAAATTTATTGAGTAACTGTATAGATTACGACCTGTCTGGTTGGTTTTCATGTGCTGATTTATCATAGGTAAATGCACAGCGGCTACATTTGAAGAGTCCAACATAGAAAGAAAAGTTTAGGGTGGGATTCTTGATGTTTGATCTATGAATTCATATCTCAGAATCTCTGAGGTACTTATTAAATTTCAGGACCTCACTCAGATTAATGGATTAATATTTCTGGACACTAGACCCCAAGAATCTTCATTAAAAAAAACCTCAACAAACTCACTTATTTCTCCCTCAATTGGGTTCCTAGACATTCTTAAGTTTAAAAACTAATGAAATAAAGGAAAATGTAGGAATTTAAAGGCATGAGAATTGAGTTCAGATTTTGACTGTGATTTTGGGAGTCCTTTAATCTTATTGAACCTAAATTTATTCACCTGTAAAATGGAAATAATGTACTTCTTAATAAGGGTTGCTTAAGCTAATAGAGATAAAAGTGGCAAATTTGAGTTCTTATAATTATTACTTTCCTGAGCCAAAGTAAAAGTTTGTAGATTCCCACCATCTTACCCAAGAACACCCTATACTTAACGAGTATTAGAGCCCTTAGCTACATGTCTCCTGGAAGACTCTCTGGTGATCTCTTACTTAACATTTAGAATCCTGTCTGATGGCCAATGTGAATGTCTGATGGTGAGAAAGAGAATGCATACTTTGAAATCCTGGCGTCATGAAGAAGTACTTGAAGGGGTCAGAAGTCTTGAAGGTATGTTTCTTATGTAGGTGGATTACAGGGACTCTTAATGTGCTAAACTACTTGGACAGTAGCTGAGTCAAGAATTAAGAAGTGGAAGAAAGGGATTAGAGTCCCAAATGAGTTGATGAAGTATAGATGGGAATAAAGCAGGAGGCGGGGGAAAGCTCAATAGGAAAAGCTCTGGATGATACATGAAGGAAATGATTATTATCACAAACACAGGCTAAGATGTCCAGCCAAATGAGGATAATAAGCTGAATATGAGCCAGTGAGGTCCAAGTATCACTTAAAACATGAGTGTGAAAGTTGGCTGAGTTAACTGAAGCACGGTTTGAAGGAACTGTGAGGTAATCATCACTTTATCATACCTTTGTGAGAGTGTTTTGTACAGTTTTGGACTTCACAGTTTGAAAGGCATGGAGTACTTGGACATAGTTCAATAGATAGAAATAAAGATGATGAAATTGTTGGAGAGCAAGACTATGAGAAAAAAGCAAGAAGGTCTGGTATTATTTAACCTAGAGAAAAGAAAGCTAAGGGGAGTCTTAACTCTTCCAGGCCATGAAGGCTAATTAAAGAGTTGGTTTCTTGTAATGTTAAGAATGGTTTCTGTTCAGATGTTAACAATCTAAACAGGCTCTTGTAGCAAGGAAGAGACTCTTCTTTAAACACTGAGGAAGGATCACTAGACTGTGGGAGAAAGATGGGATAAGATGTGAGATTTAAACTATTTTGAATGTTGGAAGGAAAAACAATCTGGACTAAATTTGTACTCAGCACAAGCTGAGGCCCAGAGCTTTGATTTGGGGCAGGCAATTAACTACTCTGGGTCTCATTTTCCTCAACTGTACAATAAAGAGAACAGAAAATCGCTGTGGCCTTTCCCATTTCTGAAAATTCAGATTCTGAAATGTGGATGAGTAATATGGTAGCTATATTTAGTATGCTAAGGAAACATGGTGGCACAATACTTAAACACTGGTATGTCTGCTAGAGTGTGGGGTTTTCAAAGAACAATAGATTATGAGCTTAGTTGACCAGTAGGACTGCAAGCAGCACACATTTCCCTTTGAGGGAGCTAGCTGTGAAGTGATGCCAATGAGGACTAAATTACTTGTAGTTTTGGCTTTCTCACCCATCCTGAGATGCTCTGTGGGAGAAAGGGCTGACAACATTCTCCCATAATGTTTACAGACTTCCAAACCCTATAGTTCTACACTGTCACATGGGGCCATTGAGTCAGAATCTACTCCATGGAACTCAATAATGATAACAACATTTAACATGCTACAGTGTTTTAGTGTGTATATTTTGTGTTTTTTTCCAATGAAGAAGTTTGGGCATTGAATCTGGGCTCAGTGGACTGAGTTTTGGGATTGGGCTAACTGCAGCACAATAGGGGTTTCATGGGAAGTATCTAGTTCTGAAAGAGAGATAACAAAAACGTAGAATATTCTTGGAAAAAAAACAAAACAAAACCAGAAGTGGAGGGAAGGTGAAGGGTACCAACCAGCCACCTAACAATAAACAGTAAAAGGAAGGAAAATTGTAGAGTGTGAATCAGGATAAGGTGATGAGGGACTCAGCAAAGTCCATTCAAGGTCCATAGGACCTGGTCTAGACACAACTGTGGAGACTACTCAAGGGACTCCCAAGACATCTACACTGACCTAAAACCAAGAGGTCTGGGTCTGGATTCAGATAAGAAAAGCTCAAATTCTTCGGAGACCTAATGATCTGAAAACAGGTAAGTTTTAAAATGAGACAGACTTGGTTTCCTTTTTGTCTCTGCCACTTATTAGCAATGTGATGTGGGGCAAGATGCTTAGTCTTCCACATGGTTTTGCGTACACATGATACAAAGTGCATACTGTTGTGTTTTTTTGCTGCTGCCAATGTTTTTATAGTCACAGATTTTGTCAAATTTTCTGGTGTTTTGTCTACAATATTGTGATGATTGGTGTTTGTGACCTACACAAATACATTTTTTGAGAGTTAAGTAGTAATTAAAGGAAACATTTCTAAAGGCCTCTGTTCAATTATAATAATGTTGCCATTCAATGTTGAAAGATTTTGTATAAAACAATTGTTAGTATTCATATTGTTGCATTCATACAATCTAAGAAATACTATATTTAGGCCATTTACAACTATATTTATCATGCATTATTCTAGGATTGAAGCATTACTAAGTATTTTGTATGGTCTGGTCTGTGGGTGGGCAGAGGGAGGGTGAAACCACGAGTGTCACCACACTGAGTGACACCAACTTAGTGATGCCACTGAGTCAGTTAACTCTTTATTTCCTCTTGGTTGTGTAACTGTCTTTCTGATGTCTCCTTGCACAACTCCTTCCCAAGTAGTAAAGCATGACTGTGACTCTCCTCTCCTGCTTTAGACATAGGTTCCAGGAACAGACATTTACTTCTAGTGAAATAAATGTTCTGCCTAAGAACCTAATGCCTCCTTTTTTTTTTTAAATCCCAAAATACACCCAGATATGCTGTGGAACCCTGTCCTGCACTGAGATTGTAAAAAAAGGACTGGCATTTTCTTTTCAAACTAGTTTCGATAGAGTTCTACTAGAAGGGCAGACTATGACTAAATGATTTCTCAAGGTCACTTCCAGCCAGTGATTCATCAGGCATAGAATTTTAAGCTGGAATGGACTATAATATTCTGGGCTAATTGTCTCATTTCTGTAAATGAACAGACTGACATCCAAAAAAGTAATTGTGTGGGGGCTGCTTGCTACAGTGGAAAGACTATGGGTTTGAAGTTAAAAGTTCTAGATTTAAGGCCAAACTTTACCACTCATGTGCTTTTTGACCTTGAGTCAGTCATTAGCTCCTAGAACTCCAACTTTTATACTTGTGAAATGAAAATACTACTTATTTTTTCTCCTTGATAGTGTTGTTCTGAGAATCAATTGATAGCATACATATGGAGTCCATAGAATTTAATAAAGTATTTTATCAACTTCCTCACAATTTGCCATCGAATCCATTCTGGCCCATGTGTGTCAGAGTAAAACTGAGCTCCACTGAGTTTTCATTAATGAGTTTTTGGAGAAGTAGACCACCAGACCTTTCTTTTAAGACACTTCTGGGTAGATATGAACTGACAAATTTTCTGTTAGCAGCCAGGGACTCCACTTTATTAATATAATACATTATTAAGAAGCTTATTTAAGGTCATACAATGACAAACACCAGGCTCCTCAGTTTCAGTGTAGTTCCATTTTCATCAAATATTTGCTTCCTTCTTGACATTTTTCCAGTAATATACTTACAAGATTTTTTGATGAGCCACCACACTAATTTGATCTCCACATGGCGTCCTTTAAACCTCTGGATGAACATAGATTCAAACTGTGGGAATCCAGACTGCTGGGATGGATTACAGACCAGCAACTAAAAAGACTTGTAGGTGATATCTCAAGCTGCCTTCCATTACATCACAGTTAAGGTCTTCAGACCCCAGAATAATTACTGCCAAGGGGCTGGGCACATACATGAGCCAGTTTTCCATGTAACTTTTCTAAGCAATTTCATGACATCAAATTGGAAATTGGAATTAGCTATTAGATAGCTTTTCATCAGCAATCATGCTATGGTATATACCTTGAAGATTGAAATAGGATGAGAGTGAGCCACAGAGTGAAATGATAATAGATACTTTAAGTTCATGCTGGACAGAGATTTGGGAATTTACTTAGTGGTAATAGGTGGTTTACTGTGCCAATTTGTGGTAGTCCACATAGGAGAGACAGGAGATGGCAGCTTAGTTTCACAAACGAAGTAGGGGCCCAAGAGTTATGTGTTCCCATGGACCACTAATGAGAAGGAGCTACCAGACCTATCATCACTATTAGTACACTGGAAACCATCAGCTATGTTTCCTTTGGTCCTATTGTGTAGTCACAGGGCACATTTAGCACTCTGGAGTTTGATCCAAATCACCTCCACTCATCAAGAGATGTGCAGATACTGCTAGTACTGAGATTGTGGACCCTTTGGCACAATGGTGTGGACTAGACTTTGCCCCTCTTGTTATTAATACTTTCCCAAACTTGGCATGGAGTATCTTTCTTTCAGTCACTGGAGAGAATTAGGTCTTTTCTCCTGTAATACTTTTTGGCCCTTGAAGAGCATAAAAGATAAATCTTACTTTTCTCTTTTTTTCTTAAACATTAAAAGTTTTTCAAGCTTTCAGAAATAGCAGAGTGGTTAAGCTTATAATAAATAAGGATTATAGCTCTTTGTGCTAAGCAATAAAGAAACAACAAAATAAAACTGTGAAGCAGCTCAGCCAACAAGTTCCATGTTAACAAAGAAAGGTTCAAGTGGGAACCATGTGGTCTCAATAAAGCAGTAAAATATATTTTCTTTACCCTACACTTCATGTGCCCATAACCTTCCTTTTAAATCATCTCTAACCAGCCCCAAATCACTCTGGCTGCAAATCATTTGGTGGCTTTGGTCTCCGGGCACTGGAATGTGCTGGAGTAGCCGAGGAGTCGCTACCAAGTGTGCTCAGAGGGAGCCTCCACTCCCTTCACTCAGGCACACAGACCCCAGCAAAGTCCTGAAAGGTTCCTCGCTGAGATAGCACATGACATCATAACTCAATCATTCAGGAAAAAACTGCAAGGGCTGCAGAATAGCACAACATGCCACAAACCACAGTGGGCAGATAAAGCCGAAGAACAGCTTTTCTTACGAAAACATTCACAAATACCACAGGCAGCTGGCAGAGACACATTTAATTGCATTTACAGAAACCCATTGTATCCATCAGTCCCACCATCTTTGGAGCAATGACCAACGAATGGGAAGGTCATTGAAGCCAGTTTTCTAAATGGAAAATGGCAGGAGAGCTCAAAGTGGATGCCATTGCATTTCATCATGTGTGTTATGAGTAGATTTGACCTAGCTGTAAAATTATTTGTTAGGTTTTGAAAGAATTTCCAAGTGATCTAGACCTCATCAGTAACCTATCTTTAAATTTGTAGCTGGAGATAAAGTGCAGTCCAAGGTGTGAGAAATAAATTATTCAATTCATGATTAATTTAACAGACACTGAGCTTGTTCTGGGCATAAACAAAGCTTGTGCGACTGCCATCTGCCATCACATCACAGGAGTCAGCCTTGTATTTTGCAAGTGCCATTGGAGGTTTTGTTTAAATTAATATATTTTTTAAAGTAACTAATCAAGGAGTTAAGTATACAGACTTTGAAGAGATGGTAAATGAACTGAATGTCCCTTTAGGCACCTCAGAGAAACAAAGTTCAACATGAATAGGTAAAGTATGATTAAAGCTTGAGGGGAAAAGATGTCCAAAAATAAACACTATTTTAAAGAATTCTTAAGCATCATCTTACATTAATTGCTAACGTGGGAGTTTGAAAGCAGACACGGCAGAACCTTCTATGAGACAAGAAGGATATGCCTAAAAAGTCCTGTGTACTTTTCTAATTTTAGTCCTAGAGAGTGATTATTGCTGCTAATTCTAGTTTGTGATTTCAACTGAAGGGAGATTTTCAATAGTAATAAGAAAAAGAAAAAAAACCATCCAATTCTCATAATCAACCAACCAACTAACCAATAACAACAAAAGAAAATGTAGTAGTGATCAAAGTAAGTATCTTGCCGAAGGAACGATGAGAAAGTACATAGCAGCTATGGACTCTACTGTCTACTAATTATATAATCTTTTCAGAAAGAAGTTATTTTACAGCCTAGTAACTTATATGGTAATAATCTTCTTCATCAGATACTCAAGGATAACTTTCCATTTCAGTTGAGGGAAGGGGGGGAGGGGAGGAGCTCAAATGCATGCTCTTAATATCGTCATGTAACCTCTAAAACAATGTCAGGAGAAAATGCAAGACTCTTGGGTTACTCAAAATAACCTGTTTGCCATTATGTGGGCAATTATAAGTTAGGACTTGCTTTAGAAAATTCCTGGGTTCAGCAGTGATTGCCCATGGATTTATCAGCAACAGAAATAAACAAGCATTCCATTGAGCTCTACTTGGAAGTGTAGAAGGGCTATTGAAAGTTATTTTCATCATGTGGACAGGAATTCATGTTAAACTACTAGTATGTTAAACAACGTTCCAGTATCCTGATGATTTTCTTAATCATCAGAAAGTTGAAAACAAGATGGTCCTTGGAAAACCACCCTCTTCTCAGGTGGTCTTTCTCCCTGGCCCTTGCCCCACATCACCCCTCTCCTTCAAGAGCCTCGACTTCCTTGAAATGAGAGGTGACTTCAGCATCCTTGGAAAACTCAGATGCCAGGGCCTTTATTTTGTAGCACAGGTAAATTGGGGGAAATAGTTATTTGAACATCATACTGGCTACTTGAGGATTAGCTAACTTTAAGAAGTGACCCAAAATGAATATTTGTAAAACAGTGACAGCAATGCTTTTCATTAAAACCAATGAGGAAAGTCAGTTTTTCGGTTTAGTCTTTCCAAGGTACACGAGGAGTCATCAGTAATGCATTTTTTCCTATTGTATTCTGCCTGCCACTTGTTCTCTGAGAACCACAGCCAAGTGAATGCTAACAACAGGGACCTCGTCCAAAGGGCTTCCAGGAGAAAAAGAGAACCAAGAATGTAGCATTCGATTTTGTTAGACAAAAGACTGCAATAAAATGAAATGCGAGAAAACAAACAAACAATTTACAACCTAAGAGCAATAGGTGTGAAAATGCCCAAATTTCTCATTAGGAAAAATCATTCAAACCTTCCGTTAGACAAAGTGTTTCCAGCTAGAGTTCATTCAACAACTGAGCAGTTTATACTCTGTCAGAAATTGATTGCTTTGTGAAACTTTCCTCTACTTCAACCACGGATGGAGTAGATTACAAAGAAATGGGAAAGAATACAGACACACGCAGCACAAACTTCTCTAAGCATATAAACACATGAAAGACAAGCTAATTTTTCTAAATACACCATTTTAAAAAAATGCAAAAAGATTCCATTTTATGCCTTTCTCCCTTCCCCCCCACTTAAACTCTTACTACAGAAAACTCCTGCTGAGCACGACTCACTACCACCCCGCCCCCTTGGGGTCCGAGGAGATTAGGAGAACCATGGAAGAAGTCTGTATTCTGACCTTCTTCTTGTTGTTTAGCACCGACTCGTCGGTTTCCACTCATAGTAACCCTGTATAGGGTTTCCAAGGAGTGGCTGGTGGGTTTGAACCGTCAACCTTACGCTTAGCAGTCCAGTGTTTATCCTATAGCGCCACACTAGGACTCCATTCTGGACCTACTACAAGTAAATACTCAAGCAGGACATTTCACATAGAGTATCTGCATGCCACCGCCGGGAAACGCTGCAACGCGTTGTTTCCTGCACCCCTTTAATGCTGACACTTACCAGTGGAGCTGGAAACACTCTACCCCAAAGGTGCTTCTCTCCGGGATCTTTCAGTTTTCAGCCATTCCCACTTGCAACTTTAAGCCTCTGAATTCAGTCTAGTTTGCAGAATACAACGGAGCAAAACGAACGGGCAGCTGAGTTGCCAAAAGCCCGGACCCTTGTAATCTGCGGTGAAGACGTTCTGGGATACTGCGGGGCTCCGGTGAAACCTCCTGGAAGCGAGGCAGCGGCGCGCTAAGCTTCTCGGCGGCCAAGCTGCGCCGCGTCTCGCTCGCAGAGGGGCTGTGTGTGAGCCGAGTGTGTCAGAGAGCCGGGGCTGCTGGGGAGGGGGAGAGGGTGTGTCCTGGGGCGGAATGCTGCTAATGTCCAGAAATAACACAGAGAGGATACCGAGGACTGTCTGCCTCCCCTCACTCAGTGCCCTTGGAAGACTTTTTTTTTTTGCTCTGGCCAGGGATTGCAGTCACCCACGGAGAAGGTAACAAGCAAATTCCACCCAGGAGTTCAAAAGACACTCGCTTGTTCCACTGCGGTTTGATGCATTTTCTAAGGACCTCTGTTCATGGAGTAAATGCTATGCCTCTCAAGACACCTTGGGGGGAAGCCAGGTGGTAACTAGTAGTGAATTTCTTTCAGTTATGAAAGAAATCAGTTTCCATCTTGACTCCCACGCAGAGGGTACCTTTCAATCAGACTTTCCATCTGTATTACTTCCCATGAAATTAGATTGTTCTTCTGATGCTGTCTTACTGCAAAGCTATAAATTAATTACCACATTACATATGAAGCCCCTAGGAGAAAGAATGCCAAGAATAAATCTGGTCTTTGTTCTTTTTTATGTTCAACAAGTCTGCCATTAATCAACCTTTGCACCTAGGGAACAGACCCAAGGTTGAGACTCATTGAGAGATGAACATGTGCTCTGTCTGGTTGTCCTACAGTCTTTCTTTGTAGCATTATGTCATAATGACTCAGTTATGCTCAGACAGATATTGTGTAGAAACAATAGAAGAAACACAACCAACTATTAAATAAAGATGTACCTATAACCAATTGGCAGACAGTGCTTAATTTTTAAACATTTTAAGATGTTATTTCACCACTTCCAGTGTTTCACACACTGAATTCATTGAACTACTTGTCATTGGCCAGCCAATCTGAGAAACAGAAACCTAGGATTGCGTTTTGGACATTTAAAGATGAAACTCATAAGGGATCCATGAAGCTATTCATTTTAATGCATCATATAAAATGTCAAAGGCATGACAGATTCTTGAAAAAACCGTTTCAGAGAATATGTTCTAGTAATCATTTAGAAGGGTCCAGAATAGAGATAATGGGGGGGGGAGGGGGAGAGCAGTGTTTTTTGTTTTTTTTTTCTTCTTTTTCTTTTAAATGAAAATAAGATGTTAAGACTAGTGTTTATCTTTTGTTCCCCTTTATTTTCCTGAGGAAGTGATGGGTCATAAAATGCTGACTTTTTCTCCCTTCTTTTGGGAATCAACTTAAGTTAATGAAGACCAAAGTTGGTTTTCAAACTGGAAATAGTCTGGATTTGGCTGGTAGAATTGAACTGCCAACCTTCTGTTAGTTGTTGTTGTTGTTAAGTACCGTGGCTTCAGTTCTGATTCATAGTGACCCTGCACAGGGTTTCCGAGGTTGTAACCACTACATTAGTTGTTGTTGTTGTTGTTAAGTGCTATCGGGTCGGTTCCAACCCATAGCAACCCTGTATAGGTTTCCCAAGGAGCAGCTGGTGAGCCTGAACTGCAGACCTTGCAGTTGAAACGGCTTTGCAGTCTGGCACATTAACCCGCAGCGCCACACCAGGACTCCACTACACTAGGGGTCCAGTGTATATCCTACATCGCCACACCAGGACTCCTGTGTGTCATTGGGTCTTTCTATTTTGTCCTACCTTTCAGTTGTAGAATTTTTCTAGTCATTGAATAACAATTGTTGTTGTTGTTGTTAAGTGCCGTTGAATCGGTTCCGACCCATAGCGACCCTGTACAGAGTTTCCGAGGGTGTAAATCTTTACGGGAGTAGAAAGCCTCATCTTTCCCCCGCGGAGCGGCTGGTAGTTTCTAACCGCTGACCTTAAGGTTCGCAGCCCGATTCGTAACCACTACGCTACCAGAGGATTTTGTTCATGTGAAAATCATCACAGTAAAGTAGGGTGTCCTCACTAAGATACATTTCAAGTTCTAACCAACTTTCTCAGGAGTTGTCATCATGATCTTCCTCTGTAAATTAGCTGAGGATTCTCATTGACTATAATATGCAGCCAAACGCAGCAGCAAAAAAAAAAAAAAAATGTATGGTCACCACGAAAAGAGAAATATGAGCAGCACCTTTAACCATCTTTGATAAAATTGTCAACATTTTAGTATTTTGACACTTAGTTGAAATACATAACAAGTGTAAATGTCTCAGATGATATTATCCCTTTCTGTTGTCCTGTCTGCACATGTGGATGAAACTGAGGTTTTTGCTGTTCCTCTGTGTCATATACTCCAGGAAGTTACCTTTTGGCATGCAGCTAGTATTTGCTATGCTAAATGTTATTGGAAACATTGCCTTTTGTTTCTCTTATCTGCCCATTTGCTTGTGCTGCAAAGAACTAGCCCAATCCTGAACTTTTGTAGAGATTTGTGGGTCAGGATAAGGAGTGATGACAGCGTTTCTCAATGTGTGGTCTACATAGCATCTGCCTCAGAGTCACCCAGGAGGGCTGGGGTGGGAGACAGGGGTTAGAGAGTCACCCTACTCAGAACTACTGGAACATGGAGCCTGTGCCTCAAGACATCTGCTTACTTGCCTTTTCTCTTTTCTTTCTCTCTCTCTCCTCCCTCCATCACTTCCTCACTCCCTCCCTTCCTTCGTCCTTTCCTTTTCACTCCCCTCCCCTCCCTTCCTCTTTCCTCTCCTTCTCCTTTTCTTTTTCTGTCCCTTTCTCCCTCTGTCCTTTATTTCTAATTTAATTTTTTTGAGTAGGTAATTGTTGTTGGTTGCCATCAAGTTGATTGCTACTCCTAGCCACCCATGTATGCAGAAGAGAACTGTATTCCCTAGGGGTTTCCAGGCTGTGACTTTCAAATGTAGAAGGCATAGGGCTAGTCTCCTTCTCACCATTGTCCTCGACATGTCCAGTTCGTACATTAGTCCCCAGGAAACTACTGCTATTAATTTTCTCTATGGACTTATAGGTTTCTTTATACTCATACCTGCAAATATAAATTCTTATTCTTCTTTATTTTCAAAAATACTATATGTAAAATATAGTAAAGGGGTTTATCTTGCTCCCTGAGTCCTGGTGTGGGGCTGCGGGATAATGTACTAGACCACAAGGTCAGTTTGAACTGCAAGGTTGGTCGTTCAAATTCACCAGCTGCTTCTTGGAAACCCTATACAGAGTGGCTATGAGTTGGAATGGACTCGACGGCACTTAAAAACAACAATAACAATCTTGCTCCCTCATTTAATATACTTTATGTGGATTTTCTATATCATACATATTCTTAATTACTTATTCATTTGCAAACATACTGTTGCCAATACCAGCAGTATCAAAAAGGGGATAGAGTAGTGAACAAAATTGACCCAAACCTTGATTGTGTGCATTTATATCTCTGGGAGGGCAGAAAATGTGACAAGTAAGTAAGTTATCTATTTGTGTTAAAACATAGTAAGAATAGTTGAAAAATAGAGCAAGGTATGTTAGGTGGAGGGGAATAGGATTTTAAATGGAATTGTCTGGAAGACTTTATTAAGAGAGTGATGTGTGAACCAACACCTGTCAGAGGTAAGGGAATGAGCCTTGGGAGGATTTGGGGGAAAGGTAGTCCAGGAAGAAGGAAAAGCTAGTGTAAAAAGTTCTGAGGTGGGAAATGGCTAGCAAATTAGAGCAACAACAAAGAAGACCAATGTGGCTGGAGTACAACAAGTGAAGCTGAGTATAATATGCAGGCATAGGAGCAAAAGGGCAGAACATACAGGACTGCTAGGTCAGTATAAGGATTTTGGCTTTTGCTCTTAGAGAAATGGACAGAATTAGAGGGTCTTGAGAAGAGGACTGACATCATACAACTTACATACGCAATACATTGCTGTTTTTATTGTTGTTGTTAAGTGCGAGTTTTAGTTAGAAGTCCAGTGCTTATCCTACAGTGCCACACCAGGACTCCATTGTTATTGTTGTTGTTGTTAAGTGCCATCAAGTCAGTTTGACTTAGAGCAACCATGTATAGGGTTTCTGAGGAGCGTCTGATGAGTTTGAACTGCTAACCTTGCAGTGCAAACCAACCTTTTGATCTATTACTTATCCTATAGTTCCACACCGGGACTCTGCTGTTATTGTTGTTGTTGTTGTTATTGCCAATGATCGAGTCGATTATGACCCATAGCAACCTTGTATGGGGTTTCCTAAGAGCAGCTGGTGAGCTTGAACCACCGACCTTGCAGTTCAAACGGCTTTACAGTCTGGCACATTAACCCACAGAGCCACACCAGGACTTTGTTATTATTATTTGTTGACTTAATTGACTTCAAATTGATACTGACTGGTGAGGATCCTGAAAAATTTGTGCTTGATTGCTAACCTAAATGTTGATGATTCAAGCCTACCCAGCAATGCTGTAGAACAAAGAGACCTGCTGATCTGTTTCCAACAGCCAAAAAAACCTTATGAAATTAGTTTTCTACTCTGTAACATTGCCATGATAGAAGGTATGCTCATGTTTAATATTGCATAGAATTCTCTTATATGAAAGTATCACTATTTAATTAGGATCCATTCAGTTATTTCCAATATTTTACTACGCAGTAACTTTACAAACTTCTCCATATGACAGTTTACTAAGACGGCGGTTCATATTATCAAGCTCCATATCATCAGTGAAAACAAGGCCAGAGGCAGACTGTGGAACAGACCATCAATTAAATTCAAACAGAAACTGAAGAAAATGAAAACAAGTCCACGAGAACCAAAATATGA
>NW_006408584.1:11128358-11129823 GCF_000296735.1 Chrysochloris asiatica
TGTGGCTATAGTAGTAAGGTTGGCCCAGGATCAGGCATTGTTTCATTCTGCTGTGCATAAGGTCGCTATGGATCAGTACTAACTCAATGGCACCCAACAACAACAACATTTATATCTAAGGAGCTCTGGTAGCGTAGTGGTTACAAGTTGGGCTGCCAACCTCAAGGTCAGCAGTTTGAAACTACTAGCAGTTCCACGGAAGAAAGATGAGGCATTCTGTTCCTGTAAAGATTTATAACCTCGGAAACCCTGTGCAGGGTCACTATGAGTCGGAACCGACTCCACGGTACTTAACAACAACATACGTATATCTATGGGGCTAATTGTCACAAATGGAATTATTGGATTATAAATTTCTATATTTGATAGACGCCAAGATAGCAAGACTTTGTTTCTCCTAATTCAGACATATCATCAGGAGGGACCAGTCACTGGAGACGGACATAATGCTACACAAAGTGGAGGATAATTTAAAAAGAAGACCCCCAACAAAATGGATTGGTATAGCAGCAGCAGCAGCAGCAATGGGCTCAAGTGTAATGGTGATTGTAGGTTGGCACAGGACCAGACAGTGTTTCCTTCTGTTGTGCATAAAGTCACTATGAGATGGATCCAACTCGACACCACCTAACAACAACAAATTTGATAAAAACCTGACATTGTCTTTCAAACTGTTAAATCAATTTACGCTCCAACTAGCAATATACAACAGTGTAGTTTCCCCATAGTCCTGGCAACAGAGTGTGTAATCAAACTTTTGGGTGTGTGCCAATCTGATAGGTAAAAAACAATGTCTCAAAAGAGTTTTGAATTGATTTTCTCTGATTTTGGTTTAGTTTGAACATCTTTTTCATGTTTCAGAGCCAATTCTATTTCATTTTTTGTGTGTGTATGTGGTCTGTATGTCTGTATACTTTGTCCTTATTCTGTTGAAATCTTGGTCTGTTTCTTTATAGATTTTTGATTTCCTCATGTAAAAGAGAAATGTTTTTGTTATGAGTTGTAGATGGTGTCTTCATTTTGTTATTTGTCTTTTGATTTGGCTTATGGTATCTCATGACATCAAAAAGTTTTCATTTTTGTATAGTTGTATTTATCAATTTTTTATGAGAATCATAACAGAAAGGCCTTTTCTTTTCCAAGTATGCTTGTGGCTTCTTGTTTGTTTGTTTTTTACATTAAAATATTTGTTTCATTTGGTTTTTTACCCTGGTTTGGGGTATAAGATGTGACTCTTGTTTTATGTTGTTTCAGTTGACAATCCAATTGCCAAACCCTAATGTTTGATTGCAATCTTTTATCCTCTGCTTAGAGATTAAAAAAAAAAAGAAAGAAAGAAAAACAATCGCCCCCCCCCCCCATGTATTACATTCCTGTATATGTTGTTATTGTCAGGTGCCATTGAGTCGGAACCGACTCATGAAGACCCCATGCACAGCAGAACGAAACAATGTCCAATCCTGGG
>NW_006408584.1:11130623-11132306 GCF_000296735.1 Chrysochloris asiatica
CTCTTAGATATGTTGTTGTTGTTTGTTATTGTTATCAATGGAGTCTTTTCTTCTCTTGGAGCCTTGGTGTCACAGTGGTTAAAGTGTCTGGCTGTTAACTAAAACGTCAACAATTTGAACCCACAAGCTGCTCTGCAGGAGGAACATGTGACAATTTGCTTCAATAAAGATTCCAAATAAATACAATTCCTCTGACTTCTGATCAACCTTAACTCATACACTGACCTTATAGAACAAGGTAGAACTGCCCCATAGGGCTTATGGGGCTGTAGATCTTTATGGAGACTGACTGTCTCATCTTTCTTCCATGGAGTAGCTGGCAGGTTTTAAACAACTAACCTTTTGGTTAGTCCAGTGCTTAACCCATCATGCCACCAGGGTTCCTACCAAATGATTGCAGCCTTGAAAACCCTATAGAACAGTTCTATCCTGTCCTATAGGGTCACTGTGACTCCAAATTGATGCAATGACAACAGGATTGTATATTTTTTTCTTCAAAATTTGGTTTTCTTAAATTATATCTTCTAACTGGTTACAGCTCTGGTAGCGTAGTGGTTACGAATCAGGCTGCGAACCTTAAGGTCAGTGGTTTGAAACTACCAGCCGCTCCATGGGAGAAAGATGAGACTTTCTACTCCCGTAAAGATTTACACCCTTGGAAACCCTGTACAGGGTCGCTATGGGTCGGAACCGACTCGATGGCACTTAACAACAATAACAACAACTGGTTACAAGCAATAAGTAAAGTGTATTCATTCTGACCACTCTATCTTATTGAATTTTCTCATTTATAGAAAGTTCTAAGATAATTTCCTTGTATTTCTATCTATATTATCTGAAAGTAAAGATTTGATTCTCTACTTTGTAATCTTCAGTTTATTTCCAAATTTAATTTCGTGATTTTTCCTTAATTTCACTGACAGTTAATTCTGGTATGAACTCCAGGATGATGCAAATGTTTAAGTGCTCAAATATTAAATGAAAGCTTGACTGTTCAAACCCACCCAGGTGACCTCAGAAGGAAGGCCGAGTGCTATAGTCCTAAACAGTTGCAGCCTTGAAATGCGGTTCTATGTGCACGCGTGGGGTCGCCACAATAGGAATGGACTCTATACAAATTGGCTTAGTTTGCTTTATTGCTATAACTGTCATTGCTAGGTGCCATTGAGTCGATACCAACTTATAGTAACCCTGTGTATAACAGAATGAAACACTGCCCTGTCTTGGGTCAACTTCACAATTGTTGCCATGTTTGAGCCCATTGATGTTGCCCTTTTGCCAATCTGTCTCGCTGGGAGGTCATCCTCCTTTTCTGTGACCCTCCACCTTACCAAACATGATATCTTTCTCCAGCGACTGGTCCCTCCTGACAATATGTCCTAAGTATGAGAGACAAAGTTTGGTGTACTCTGGCTGCACTTCTTCCAACACAGATCTGTTGGTTCTATTGGCAGCCCATAGCACTTTCAGTATTCTCCCCCAAGACCATAACTCAAAGCATCAATTCTTCTACAGTCTTCCTTATTCACTGTCCAGTTTTCACATGCATATGAGGTTATTGAAAATACCATGGCTTGGGTCAGGTACATCTTAGTCCTCAAGCTGACATCTTTGCTCTTCAACACTTTAAAAAGGTCTTGTGCAGCAGATTTGCCTAATGTAATACGTCATTTAATTTCTTGA
>NW_006408584.1:11134486-11136411 GCF_000296735.1 Chrysochloris asiatica
AAATGAATGTCCCACGAGCTTTACTCCCAAGGGCTTTACTCCATTCGCATCATCACAGTAAACCCTACTTTGGGGAGGCAGGTCTTCCCCAGTCACATTTTGAGTGCCTTCCAACCTCAGGGGCTCATTTTCTGGCACTATATCTGACAGTGTTTCTCTGCTATACATAAGGTTTTCAGTGACTAATTATTTGGAAGTAATTCATCACTCCTTCTTCCTAGTCTGATTTTTGTGTGGAAGCTCAACTGAAGCCTGTCCACCCTGGTTGACCCTCCTGGTATTTAAAATACCGGTGGCATAGCTTTCAGAATCACAGCAACTCACAATCCACCACAGTGTGACAAACTGACAGGTGAATGGTGGAAACAGGATGAGGAGCATCAGAATATTGTCAGATATAGTGTTGGAAGAAGAGCCCCTCTGGTTGGAAGGCATTCAGAATTCTACTTGGGAAGAGTTGCCTTCTCAAGGTAGAGTTGGCTGTGATGACACCAACAGAGTAAGCTTTCGGGATCTTCATTTGCTGATGGGGCACAAGTCAAAATGAGAAGAAACAACGGAAAATATGCATTCATAATTGGAACATGGAATATACGAAGGGAAATTGTAAATTGTAAATAATGAAATGGAACACATAAATATATTTATTGTAGGAATTAGTGAGCCTAAATGGACTGGTACTGGGCATTTTGAACATGAAAGTCACATGGTTTACTTTCTGAGAATGGCAAATTGAAGAGGAATGGCATCACATTCATCATCAAAACGAACATTTCAAGATCTATCTTGAAATGTAATGCTATCTGTGACAGGACAATATTCAAACACCTACGAGGAAAACCAGTTAATATGACTATATGCACCAACCACTAAAGCTAGTAATGATGAAATTGAAGAATTCTACCAAGTTCTTAAGTCTGAAATTGATCAAGTATGCTGTCATGTTGTATTGATAATTACTATTGATTATAAGGAGCTCTGGTAGCATAGTGGTTACGAATCGGGCTGCAAACCTTAAGGTCAGCGGTTAGAAACTACCAGCCGCTCCACGGGAGAAAGATGAGGCTTTCTACTCCCATAAAGATTTACACCCTCAAAAACCCTGTACAGGGTCGCTATGGGTCGGACCCGACTCGATGGCACATAACAACAACAACAACAACAACATAATGCAAAGGTTAAAAACAAAGAGAAATGATCAGTAGTTGGAAAATATGGCCTTGGTGATAGAAATGATGATGGAGATCACATGATAGAATTTTGCAAGACCAATGACTGCTTCATTCTAAATGCCTTTTTTAAGCAACGTAAAAGATGATTATAGCAATGTACTTCACCAGATGGAATACACAGAAATCAAACTGACTACATCTGTGAAAAGAGTCAATGGAAATGCTCTATGTTATTAGCCAAAATAAGGCCAGGGACAGACTGTGGAATAGACCATCTATTTCTCTTATGCAAGCTCAGGATGAAGCTAAAGAAAATTAAATCAAATCCATGAGGGTCAAATATGACCTTGAACATATCCCACTTGAATTTATAGATCATCTCAATAACAGATTTGATGCATTCAACACTTATGTCCAAAAACCAGATGACATCAAGTACATCATACAGGAAGAAAGCAAAAGGCCATTAAGAAGACAAGGAATAAAGAAAATATCAAAATGGATGTCAAAAGTGACTGAAATTGGCTCTCTAGCATATAGATGCTAAAGTAAATGGAAGAAATGAGGAGGTAAAAGAACTAAACAGAAAATTTCAAAGGCCAGCTCAATAAGACAAAGTGAAATATTATAATGAAATGTGCAAAGAACTGGGGTTAGAAAACTTCAAGGAAAGAACATGCTCAGCGTCTCTCAAGCTAAAAGAACTGAGGACAAAAAATTTAAGCTTTGACTTGCAATACTGAAGATTCTTTG
>NW_006408584.1:11136981-11170745 GCF_000296735.1 Chrysochloris asiatica
AAAAAAGTTTTTATTGTGAATTGAGTGATAGTTTACATGGGAGAGCATTGGTTTTACACTCATCGTCTCATTGAAATTTCGTTCCATTTCATTACAGTTTCCTTTGTGCATCATCATTCAACAGTATTTGTTTTTATTCCCTCTATTTTTGTTTGTTTTTTGGGGGATGTACACAAAAAACACTCAGGAATATGTAATCATCTAAACAACCAAAGTGCACATTCTGCAAGCCTGCCTCCTGGTCGCCAACACACAAACTTTCTCTTCCTATGAGTCCATAGTCCTCACCTGCTCTATCTCTTCTTGTCCTCATCTCTGCCTCCATCTCTGGTGTCGCTGCGTCTCTGGACAGGGTTCCACATTCTGCTCCTGCTCTCCTCTCTTGATAGTCCTAGGGTGCTCTGTTCCTAAACTGTAAGTTTAACTACACCCCTTTTTTGTTACTTTACAAAGGCTTTTGACTGTGTGGATGATGACAAGCTATGAAGAACATTGCAGAGAAGGAGTATTATATGGAATGCTTAATTGTGCTCATTAGGAACCTGTACATAGATCAAGAGGCAGTCGTTTAAGCAGAACAATTTGGCACTGAATAGTTTTAAATCACCAGAGTTGCATTTAAATGCACCAGAGTTGCATTCTTTCATCATAGTTACTGAATCTGTTGGCTGAGCAAAGAATCCGAGAAACTGGATTATATGAAGAAGCACGTGGCGTCAGTATTGGAGGAAAACTCATTAACAACCTGCAGTATGCAGATGATACAGTCTTGCTTGTTGAAAATGAAGAGGACTTAAATACTTGCTGATGAAGATCAGCTTTTAGTATGGTTGCATTTCAATGTAAAGAAAACAAAAATCCTCACCACTGGACCAGTAGATAACATCATGATAAATGGAGGAAAGATTGAAATCTTCAAAGATTTCATTTTTCTTGGATCTACCATCAACACCCATGGAAGCAGCAGTCAAGAAATTAAACAATATATTGCATTAGGCAAATCTGCTGCACAAGACTTCTTTTAAGTGTCTGAGAGCCAAAATGTCAGATTGAGGACTAAAGTGAGCCTAACTCAAGCTGTGTTGTTTTCAATAACCTCATATGCATGTAGAAAGTTGGACAGTGAATAAGGAAGATCGTACAATAATTGATACATTTGAGCTACGGTGTTGGAAGAGAATATTAAAGGTACCAGGGACTCCCAGGAGAATAAACAAATCGGTGTTGGAAGAAGTACAACCAGAAATCTCTTTAAAAGGCAAGATAACAAGATTTTGTCTCTCATGCTTCAGACAAATTAACAGGAGGGACCAGTCCCTGGAGAAGGACATTGTGCTTGCTAAAGTGGAGAGTCAGTGGAAAGGAAGGAAACCCCAATGAGATCGATTGACACAGAGACCGTAATGATGGGCTCAAGCGCAGCAGCAATTGTGAGGATGGTGTAGGACCGGGTGGTGTTTTGTTCTGTTGTACATAGGGTCAATATGGGTTGGAACCAACTCAATAGCATCTAACAACAACAACAAAGATATTTGTGGGAGAATGGTGGTTTTGTAGGGTAGCCACTGGACTTTGAACCTCAGGGTTGGTGATTTGAGCACTCTTGCTGCTCTGCATGAAAAAAACTAGACTTTGTGCTCCTGCAATGATTATAGCCCTGGAAATCCTATATAGAGTCACTATGAATCAGAACCAGCTTGTTGGCACGTAACAGCCACAACATAGACATTTGTAAAATTGGAACTCTACCCTCTGTCTCTCTTCTCACCGCATATCTTCCTATTTAATATTTATGATTATTATAGAATAAAGTGAGGTCTAGAATAGGGACCAGAGTCCTGGTGTGGCACTGTGGGTTAATGAGCCAGACTGCAAAGCAATTTGAACTGCAAGGTCAATGGTTCAAACTCACCAACTGCTCCTCGGAAACCCTATACAGGGTCACTATGGGTCAGAACTGACTCAACAGCACTTCACAACAACAACAGAATAGGGACCAGAATCCTTGGGTGATACAAATAGTTAACAAACTTGCAGAGTTCAACCAGAGGTGCCTCAGGAGAAAGACCTGGCAATCTACTTCCAATATTAGCCATTGAAACCCCTATGAAGCAGTTATATTCAGACACACATGAGGACTCCAAGAGTTGGAGTCAACAAAACAGTCACTGCAGAATAGGAGTCGATACAGAGGCTTGTCCAAAACCACCCAGTGAGTAAGTGGCAGAGGTGTGACACCAAGACAGGCAGACTCCAAAGCTTTTAAACCTTGGTGACTAGTTCTTCTCATCTGTAATATGGCTACTGTGAGCATCATAGGGTTGTAAGAATAGGTGTTACTGTTAGGAACTGTCAAGTCAATTCCCGCTCTTCATCACCTCATGTAACAGAGTAGAGCTTCCCATAGGGTTTTCTTGGCTGTCATTTTTTTTTTTTTCCTGTTAGTTTTACATTCATTCTATCATACATCGTTTCATTGCCATAGTTACCATCCCGTCCATGCATCATCACCCAACCGAAGGGTATACCCTGCAAGCCTGCCCCCGCCTCCCCACGGTCCTCAGTACACAGCCCCTTTCCCTCTCTGGATCTCAAGTCCCCAGCCACTCCATCTCTTCCTGTCATCTTCTCTGCCTCCATCTCGGGCCTCACTGCTTCTCTGGGTAGTATCCTACTCACCGCTCTTCTTCGTTGATGGTCCCAGGGCCCTCCGCTCCTAGACTGAAAAGTTAATCACTCCCCTCCTTGCTATAAAATGTCGACCTTTACATTTCCAACCTTCACAATCAGTCCTGATCTTGGCTGTCATTTTTATGGAAGTAGGTCACCAGTTCTTTCTTCTAGGAAGCTACTAGGTGGGCTTGAATCACCAGTCTTTTGGTTAGCAGCTGCGTTCTAAACCGTTGCAACATCCGGGATCCTTGTTGGAATAGTAATGCAGGTTTAATGAATGTTTATCTTCCTTCCTTTCTGTTCCCAAATACAACACCTAGTCGGTTGACTTGGGTATAGATAATATTTCATGAACAAAATATTTGTGTCTGTAAGTTACGCTTATATTTAACTTCTTTTTTTTTTTTTTTTAGGAGTCCTTATTAACTCCCTAATAGTTTAAATTTAAATAACTACTTCCAGGTTTAGTCTTAGAATATTTTGGTGGTGATGTAAATCATACCTGACATGAGCAGACTGACACATCTATTTTGATCCTTCAAGCAATCCTGTGACTCTGTCAGGGCCAGGGCAGGTATCTTCAATAAACCTTATAGTTGCTTATATAAGTAGATGGTATACTACAGGTATACTACAGAAAAGCTTTGATGTGAAGAGAGATGTTTTCTAGTGCCTAATAGAGCTTTGAATTAATAATAAGTATAATGGTTGTGGCTACAGACTCTTCTGAAAATGCTAACATTGTTAGAACACTGCAGTGTTTACTTAGTGAGATTGTGGAATCTGCTTCTCGGGGGTAACTTTAAAAATAGAAGAACCCCTCATCTCTTTGGGCATGTTTGAGTGTGGTCACTTTTCAGGTCAGGGGGTGACTGGATAACCTTGGCTGCTCAAAAAGAACATCTCAGGGAGTCCACATAATCTAAACACTGGAAGAATTATCTGTTAGGAGATTGTTATCATCAGTATTTAGATTTAAAAGCATAAAGTGGTTATGTAACCAGATGCTATCTCAGGGAGAAATTTAAGTAAGGACCCAATTAATACATAAGAATGTTACTCCTCTATTGGGGTTAGGGACAGAGAGACAACAATCAACTTCAAATTGCCTCATATGAGTGTAAAGGAAGCATAGGAGTTTCCAAAATTCTTTTTCTGGACTGAAGAAAAAAAGGCAAAGGTAGAGATGCATACATGAAAATCATTCACATTGAGACATTTCAGGGTAATGTTTTCTTCCAACCAGAAATTCCCAGGTTGTCCTAAGACTTAACATCTGAATCATTCTGAATAGCAAGACATTGCTTGAGCAAGACCGGAATTCTGAACATTCTTAGAGGCTTCATAAAAATCCCCAAATGATGGACAAATGCTTGTGTTGTGGTCATGCAAAGAAAAGCCCCCTAGTGATTTGGGATTGAGTTTGTTCATTTTTTATTTATAGTAGCTACACTGAAAGAATGTGGAATTTGGTATGGGGGAAAGATGGTGTAAGTAAGGAATGGAGAGTAGGTTTTGTCTGTACTTGTGTGTGTAAGTGTGTTGTGACTCAGAAGGGAATGTTTGATAGATTTGTTTTTGTTTGTTTGCTTGTTTGTTTTTAAAGCAGAGTCTCTCCCTTAGGTCTCTAGTGAACTAGAAGTTTTTCTTTTGCTTGTTACCAGCCATCTGTTTACAATGAAAACTTGGCTTCCACATTTTGGCCCAAATAAAAACCCTAGGGTGCCCATATAAGTCAAAGAGTTGAAGCATGTGTTCACAGACCTGAAGAGTCACCCTCTTTTGCCTGCATGGCATTTTTATGGTAGATTTACACAGCATTGTATCCCTTCATCAACTCAGGAGGATACGCTTCTGAGAAGCAAAGGTGAGTCAAATGTCACTGGATTTTGCACCTAAAAAATGATGGACCCCTTGGGTCATATTTGCCAACAGAGATGTTGGCAAGTGGCAAAAGAGCTATATAGTAAAAATTTCTTTTACACTTATCATGAGATTCTTAAAGATTTTTGAGATAAGGCAGTGTCGAAATACAGCCCTTGCGTAATTGCTAAAATTAGGCCTAAATTCTAGGAAAAAAGAGGCACTTTCCCATAAACAGTGAAGTGAAAATAAGCAAACAAGAGAAACACTCCTAGTGTCAAAATACCAAGTCTAGGGGTGGGGGTTGGGGAGGCCATAAGGAGATGCTTGTAGTTGGAACTCCCAGCTCCACACTTAGTGACTAGAGATTTTCACCCTCTCCAAAGACATAAACTTCAGATAAGGATTGTTAAGGCAATGATAAGAGGTAATAAACCACATGTCTTGAAAATTTTTAGTAGTGATGAAGTGATAAGAGAAAGTTTCATAAGTAATATTTGAATACTCTTAGGTCAATCAATATTTATTGATTGTTTAATGAATGAGCTCTCTTCTTAATTCTTTGGCAGAGGCTTAGGCCTTAATTTTCAGAGGTTTATCAATAGCTGGAGAAAGAGGAAGAAAACAAGCAAACAACTACAACTGAATAGTCCCCAACTGAGTCATTTAGAAGTCATTGTCATCATCTTAACATGCAGATAAGATGAGGTCATTCCCTTGTTTAAAAACAATTAAGTGGTGGCCCACTGCAGTTAGTTTAAACACAGAAATCCTTTAAACACCCCACAGGACATGCATGATCTGTCTGCTGTCTACTTCTCCAAAATTTCCTACCTCCTTTCTATGTTCCAGTCTACTGGCTTGTTTTCAATTCCTGGCCCATATCAACTTCTTTCACACTCGGGGTCTTTGCAGATACTGTTTCTTTTTCTTAGAAAACTCTTCCCTCCTATGCCTTTGTCCATATTCTACCTACCCTTTAAGTCCAAACCCTTGAGCCATCTCAGAAACTCTTTGTCTGTCCTTAGAGTGTTACCATAGCACCAGTCAAACAGATTTTGTGTCTTTGTACAAAGTGACTCTCTGTAGAAGGACGGGTCCCATGAGCATGCTCAAATCCATTACTTAGCACTTGATGTAAAACTGGCACATGCTAGTGATAAAAAATGAAGCTGTAGTCAGGGCTTGGTCAGGGCTGGCATCCATTTCAGTTAAAAATGTTGTTGGTGTCATTATTTGCCAACAATTTGGCTCTGGTTCATGGCAACCTTATGTATAACAGGACAGTCCTACATCATCTTCACGATTGTTTGTGTATTTGATCTATTGTGGCAATACATCTCATTGAGAGTCTTCCTCATTTTTACCTACCCTTTATTTTGCCAAAAACAATGTCCTTTTCCTGTTACTGTTTTTTCCTGATGAGTCAAAAGCAATCAAGATTAAGCTTCACCATCCTTGCTTCTAAGGAGCATTCTTGCTGTATTTGTTCTAAGACTATTCATTTTTCTTGGCAGTCAATAGTATATTCAATATTCTCAATTTGAATGTATCCGTTTTTCTGTTTTTCTTTTTTGTTGTTCTGCTTTTGCAAGCATATTAAGCAATTGAAAAGACAATGGCTTGGATCTGATGCACTTTAGTCATTAAAGTGACATCTTTGCTTTTTAAAACTTTAAAGAGGGCTTTTGCAGAGTATTTACCCATTGCAATACATTGTTTGACTTCTTGACTGCTGTTTTTATAGACATTGATTCTGGATCCAAATAAAGTGAGATCCTTGACAACTTCAACCTTTTTTCCATATCTTATAATGTTGCTTATTGACCCATATTTGCTGAATGTTGAATTAAAAGCATGATAAAAAAACACTATTGTGCATTTATGTGTGTAGGAATGTATATGTGTGTATATATGTGATCATAAGTTGGTGTAGTTATGTTGTTGTTGTTAAGTGCCATCGAGTCGGTTCCAACCCATAGCGACCCTGTACAGGGTTTCCGAGGGTGTAAATCTTTACGGGAGTAGAAAGCCTCATCTTTCTCCCATGGAGCGGCGTTATAGTCCTATCTATATATGTGCTAGTGTTGTTGTTGTTGTTGTTATGTGCCGTGGAGTTAGTTCTGACTCATAGCGATCCTGTACAGGGTTTCTGAGGTTGTAAATCTTTAAGGGAGCAGAAAGCCTCATCTTTCTCCCACGGAACAGCTGGTAGTTTTGAACTGCTGACCCTGAGGTTCGCAGCCTGATTCCTAACCACTACACTACCAGTAACTAGGGCACATATACTCAAAAATATGAAATAGCACATGGGGACACAATCACAGATACACTTCCTGCCAGACATACCCAAACCCCTTACAGGATTGGTTTATAAATTTGAAGATTTCAGTTATAATCTCATGGGATACTTTGGTCAATTGGCACATTGGTCAACATTATCTGTAAAAGTTTATGTTCTATATTCTAGTTTCGTAAGTAGCATCTGAGGTCTTAAAAGGTTGTGAGTCAGCAGTCATCTAAGACACAACTTTCAGTCTCTGCTGCTCTGTTGTTGTTGTTTAGTACCGTGGAGTCGGTTCCGACTCATAGTGACCCTACAAGGGTTTCGGAGGCTGTAAATCTTTACGGGAGCAGAAAGGCTCATCTTTCTTCCATGAAACAGCTGGTAGTTTCGAACTTCTGACCTTGAGGTTAGCAGCCCAATTCATAATGACTATGCTATCAGAGCTAGCTTCTACTGCTCTGAACAAAAGAGAAATAAGGAAACCAAAGATTCAAAGAAGAAACCAGTTTATAGGACTAATTGTCTACATGAACCATGTCCTTACCTATCCTGAAAGCAGAAGAACTAGATGGTGGCCAGCTATCACTACTGACCATTCTGACAAGAGCCACAGCCACAATAGATGGTCCCAGATAGTATTGGAAAAAATGGAGAATAACTTAAAATCTTAAAAAAAAAAAGGCCAGACTTACTGACTGGGAGAGATGTAGGGAACCCCTAAGATTATAGCCCTGAGATAACTGATAGACTTTGAACTAAAATTACTTTCAGAGGTCACTTTACAATTAAATAGTAGATTGGCTCATAAAATAAACAATATCATACATGAGTGCCCATGCTTTTTTATCTAACCAACCAACCAACAGACAAATGAACGAACAAAAGAATGATCTATTTGAGACTAAATGGTCAACATTTACCCTAAAGCAAAAATGGGAAGGTAGTGAGGGTGAAAAAGGGTGGTGGTAGTTATGTGCTGTGGAGTCAGTTCCGACTTATAGCGTCCCTGAATAGGGTTTCTTAGGTTGTAAATCTTTAAGGGGGCAGAAAGCATCATCTTTCTCCCATGGAACCACTGGTAGTTTCAAACTGCTGACCTTAAGATTAGCAGCCCAATTTGTAACCACTTGTTGTTGTTGTTGTTAAGTGCCGTCGAGTCGGTTCCGACCCATAGCGACCCTGTACAGGGTTTCCGAGGGTGTAAGGAAGCAAAAATGATGGCAACGGAATAACCAGGACAGAAATGATGAGAACGTGAATGGAAAATCTAAACAATTTCACTGAATAACATGTGTAGAGATTATTAAATGGGGACCTTACTTGCTTGTGAATTTTCACCAAAAAACTCAATTAAAAAATATACATATATATTTAAATACAGACAAAAACAAATGTTGGTAAGAATGTGGAGAAATTGTAGTTCTAATCCATTGCATATGGGAATAGCCACTGTAACAACTAATTTGATGGCTCCTGAAAAATTAAACACCGAACAACCATGCTGTTGCTATTAATGCCATGGAGTCAGTTCCAATTCATAGTGACCTGTATAGGGCTTCCAAGGAGCAGCTGGTGAGTTTGAACCACTGACCTTGTAGTTCAAACCAAGGGTACAGTCTAGTGCTTTATCCTACAGCACCACACCAGGACTCCAAGAGAGAATTATTTTGTTGTTAAGTGCCATCAAGTCAGTTCGGACCTATAGCGACCTTGTATAAGGTTTCTGAGGAGCTGCTGGTGAGCTTGAACTGCTGACCTTATGGTTCAAACTGACTTGGCAGTCCAGTGAATTAACCCACAGTGCCACACCAGAGAGAATAAGCATATGAAAAAAAAATGTGTCCAGAGATTTATAATGCCCAGCAGGTGATGTCCTTAGCAAGAGTTAAGCTAGTGACTAAATCAATGGATATTGCACAGTGTCCAGGGTTTACCGTGAGGAAAGTACTGCTTCTCATGTCTGCACAGAGGTGACAGGTGGCATTTTTAATCTCTGATATGATTATATAAGAACTTCTAAATGTGATGCTGTGCACACCCACCAAATTTCTGTATCTCCTCCTAATATTCTAATATGACTGGCTTTTAAAATCTCTTTCTTTTTGTACAGTGAGTAGAGATTACAATGTGTGTGTAACTGAATTATTTTCAAGATGGTTTGATGTATTATTCTGGTAGATTACCTATGGCAGGATGGCCCTAACATCCCTAGAAAACAAGTAGCTGGACACAAAAGTGCCCAGAAAATGAGCTAGAGAATTTCTGCTCCCAGATCCTTCTAGAATTAGAGGTTAATTGGCACAGGACATACTTATTTTAAAGAAGTTCCCTTTAGCCCTATAAATTTAGCAGAGTCTAAATATATATATAAGTGGTGGGTCGGAATTCAGATCCAGGGACTCTGACTCCATCCATAGCTTTACTCTGAATCACCTAATTACACTCTTCCTTGAACTCACAAATTGCATTATGTAGTCTTGCCTTTCACTCCATATTGACCCCTATTCTGGTGATTACAAAAGGAGTTAAGGTTGTAGATCCAAAAGTGAGGAATCCATTTAAAACCCCCACAATGCACTGCTTGGTTATAAGAAAACAATTTATCAATACTAGGCAAGTTCTGAGATTATGAACCATCACTCAACTGTCAGTTTGTTATACTGCACTGGTGTGTGTTCCTGTGATCTTGAAAGCTATGTTACCAGTGGTTTAGATAACAGCAGAGTCATACGTAGTGGATAAGTTTTAGTGGAGTCTCCAGACTAAGACAGACTTGAAGAAGGAGAGGCTGCCAACTTTTGAATGGTTAGCCAATGAAAAGCTTATTACTAGTAGCAGAACATTGTCAGAGATGAGCCTTTCGGGTTGTATGGCACTCAAAAGACCACTGGGGAAGAGCTGCCTCTTCAAAGTAGATGGTGTGGATATTGTTTAGCTCTTGGGACCTACATTTGCTGATGTGGCACAATTCAGAATGAGAAGAAACAGCTGCAGACATACATTGATAATCAGAGCATGAAATGTATGAAGTATAAAGCTAGGATAATTTGAAGTGTTAAAAAATGAAGTGGAATGCATAAAGATTGTTATCACAGACATTGGTGAGCTGAAAGGAGCCCTTGTGTGGTGCTGTAGGATAAGCACTGGACTGCAAGGTTGGGGTTCAAACCCACACAGGCCTTGGAAACCCTATATAGGGTCACTATGTGCCTGAACCAACTCCACAGCACTTAACTACAACAAGCAACAAGAGAGTTGAAATGGACTGGTAATGACCATTTTGAATCAGACAATCATATGGTTTACTAGGCTATGGATAACAAATTGAAGAGGAATGGTGTCGCTTTAATCTTCAAAAAAAAAAAAACAAAAGTCAGGATCTATCTTGAAGTACAATCTTATATGTGATAGAATACTATTCATATATTTATGTTGTTGTTGTTGTTAAGTGCCTTCGAGTCGGTTCCGACCCATAGAGACCCTGTACAGGGTTTCCGAGGGTGTAAATCCTTATGGGAGTAGAAAGCCTCATCTTTCTCCTGTGGAGCGGCTGGTAGTTTCGAACCACTGACCTTAAAGTTCGCAGCCCGATTCGTAACCACTACGCTACTAGAGCTCCTTATAATACTACAAGGAAGATCAGTTAACGCCACTATTTTATGTATATATTATGGAGTCCTGGTGTGGCACTGTAGGATAAGCATTGGACTTCAAGAGTGATTTGAGCTGCAAGGTTGACTGTTCAAACTCACCAGCCAGTCCTCAGTAACCCTGTACACAGTTGCTATGAGTTGAAACTGACTCAACAGCATTTAACAATAACATATATCATACAAATTTACTCATTATTCAAATTTATGCCCTAAGCACTGAAGACAATGATGATGAAATAGAAGAATTCTACCAGCTTCTTCAGTCTGAAATTGATCAAATATGCAATAAGGATGCATTAATAATTCCTAGTGATTGGAATGAAAAAGTTGGAAACAAAGAGGGAGGATTAGAGTTGGAAAATATGGCCTTGGTGATAGAAATGATGCTGGAGATCACATGATAGAAGTTTGCAAGACTAATGACATATTCATTGCAAATACATTTTTTCCCTATGAATAAAAGTTGCTTCTATTGTAAAATATGTTGGGGGAGGGGGGGAATGGTTTTTTAAAAGGTTAGCTTTCCATCGCATGTCTATGATGTCGCTGGAGGATGGCCTACAGCTGGGTTTCTAGATGTTGATTTTGCATGTGAGAACCTCATCACAACACTGCTCTGCACCTGAATCCCACATAGAGAGCAAGACAGAAGGAGATAGAGGCAGGCAGAAGAAAGATACCCTCACTCTTGCGTTTCTAGGCACGCACACACATACACACGTTTACCGCACCCACAGAGAACTTCCCCCAGGAAACCAGCTAGCAGCAGTCGGTGTCCGTTGGCTGTTCTGTGCTGCTGGAACCGGCGGGTGTTGTGATGTGGATGCACACCCCTGCTCTGCCCGTCCACCAGACCGCCCACTCCCACTCACTGACAAACACTCCTGGAAAAAAGCATATGCGCCAGCCTCCTGCAAAACACCAGTTGTAAGGCTAATGACAAGGTTATAACACAAACCTAAAATAAGAGGATAACATGTAAATACTGTGTTATTTAGCCTACAGCACAGTAATCTGGATAAAAAATGACAAGGGAAAGCCAACTTTCCTATCCCCCACGCGGCCTTCAATGCGTATCTTAACCTCCTGGGAAATTAGAGAAGGTTTAGGAAGAGTCAAAGGTGGCTGGTCATCTGACTTCTCCAGTTTGCGGGTCTCCGGTGAGGACCACCTCCTCTTCCTTGTTGCCGTGGGCTTGCTGGGTTCTATTTTGGTGAACAAGGGTGCTTCAGGCAATCCTATTTTTTCTGGAAACTTCAGTTCTCCGTTCTCAGAAAATATCTGGGCACTTCCCTGATTAATTCCGTTTTCCTGCTCGGTGTTTGATGCCCACGAGGCTGTTGGTCTTCGAGTGCTTCAGCAGGACGCTGGTAGGATCCACGGACTGGCCCTTTATAACAGAGCCGTTCTTCAGGTTCTTGAGGGTAAGGGAGATGCAGACATCCCCATGTGAGAGTTTGAAACATGGCAAATCCAAGAGTTGGCTGGTTCTTTCTGGACAGCAAGATGACCAGACCTGTCCAAACACAAAATAAGGATACTCTACCAAGACCTCAGAGCTGACCTATGCTCGGTGCTCCCCAACCGCCAACTGTATCACAGAAACGCCTAGGCTGTTCTTGATCCTCTCCACCGTGCTAGAGTCGATCTTCAGGTCATTGCTAATCTCGGCGCTATGGATGAAATTCTCCGTTTTCAAGTCTTCCACCTTCTTCAGCTCCCCGTTGGCCAGCTGGATGATGGAGCCTTTCATGAAGTAGGGAGGCAACATTGCGGGCGCTGCCGACGGCGGTGGAGCTGGGCTTCCACCGTGGCCCGGTAGGCAGCCGGTGGGGCCAGGGCCTCCGGGCTGAAGTTCTTGCTCTTGAGGATGGCGGTTGTAACGAAGGTGTGAGGCACTGCAGCCAACTGGGGCGACGATGTGACGATGGTGGAGGCTGCGCCCGACGCTTCGATGTCCTTGCTGCCGATAGGGATGAGTAGGGGCTGGGTGCCGGGGATCACCAGGTGCGGGGGCAGGCTGCCGTGATAGGTGATTGCTTGCTGCTGGCTGCTCAGGTAGCCGATGACAGGGGGCTTGCAAATACATTTTTCAAAAATCATGGAAGCTGACTATACACCTGGACCTCACCTTATGGAATACACAAGAATCAAACTGACTACATCTATAGAAATTTATGATGAAGAAGTGCAATATCATTAAACAAAGCTAGGGGCTTACTGTGAAACACAGCATTAATTGCTCATATGCACGTTCAAGCTGAAGCTGAAGAAGATTAAAACAAGTCCATGAGACTCAAAATTGGCCCTTTAACATATCCTACCTGAATTTAAAAGAAGCTCTGGTAGAGTAGTGGTTACAAGTTGGACCTGCAAACCTCACGGTAAGCAGTTTGAAACTACCGGGGGTCCCATGAAAGAAGGATGAGGCTTTCTGCTCCTATAAAGATTTATAACCTCGAAAACTCAATACAGAGTCATTATGCGTCACAACTGACTCCACGGCACATAACCACCACCACCTGAATTTAAAGACCATCTCATGAACAGATTGATGCAGTAGACACTAATGATCAAAGACCAAAAGAATTGTGAGGTGACATTAAAAGAAATCATACAGGAAGAAAGCAAAAGTTCATTTAAAAGACAAGAAAGAAAGAAAAAGACCAACTGGATGTCAGAAGACATTCTGAAACTTGGTTTTGAGCATAGAGAAGCTAAAGTGAATGGAAGAAACAGGGAAGTAAACGAACTAAATTGAAAATTTCAAAGGGTTGATTGAGAAGACAAGGTCAAGCATTAATAATAAAATGTGCAAAGACGTGGAGTTAGAAAACTGAAAAGGAAGGACATGCTCGTTGTGACTCAAGATGAAAGATCTGAAGAAAAATGTCAAGTTTCAACTTGCCATGAAGAACCAATAGTATCGAAGGAAGAAGTTCAAACAGCACTGATGGCATTGGTGAAAAACAAAGCACCAGGAATTGATGGAATACAAATTGAAATGTTTCAACAAACTGATGGCACACTAGAGGTGCTCACTTGTTTTTGTCAAGAAATATGGAAGACAGCAACCTGGCCAACTGATTGAAAGAGATACAGATTTGTGTCCATTACAAAGAAAGGTGACCCAAAGGAATGCAGAAATCATCAAGCAATATTACTAATATCATGCAAGTGAAATTTTGCTGAAGATAATTAAAAAGTGATTACAATAGTACATCAACAGGAAGCTTCCAGAAATTGAAACTGGATTCAGAAGAGGCTATGGAACTAAGGATATCATCACTGACATAAGATGGATCTTGGCTGAAAGCAGAGAATATCAGAAAGATGTTTGCTTGTGCTTTATTGACTATTCAAGGGCATTTGACTGTGTGGATCATAACAAATTATGGATAACATTGGGAAGAATGGGTATTCCAGAACACTGAGTTGTGTTCATGAGAAACCTATACATAGACCTGTACATAGGCAGTCATTTGAACAGAACAAGGGATTTGAAATCAGGAAAGGTATGTTCCTGGATTTTCATTATACTTATTCAATTTATATACTGAAGAAATAATCTGAGCAGCAAATAACCAAGACTATATGAAGAAGAACATTGCATCAGGATTGGAGTTGTTTTTGTTGTTGTTGTTAAGTGCCATCGAGTTGGTACTGACTCATAGCGACCCTATGCACAACAGAATGAAACAGTGTCTGATCCTGGGCCAACCTCACAATGCTTGCTACATTTGAGCCCACTATGCCATTTCATCTCGTTGGGGGTCTTCCTCTTTACCTTCATTTGCTGCCACTGCCAATTCATCTTATTGGGGTCTTCCTCTTTATCTTTGACCTTCCACTTTACCAAACATGATATTCTTCTCTAGTAACTAGTCCCTCCTGACAATATGTCTGAAGTATGAAAGATGAAGTTTGGCCATCCTGGTTTTCAAGGAGCACTCTGGCTAATCCTCTTCCAACTCAGATCCATTTGTGTTAATTTGAGTAAGAGTCATTAATAACCTGAGATATGGAGATGATACAACTTGGCTTGCTGGAGATGAAGAAGACTTGAAACACTGATGAAAGCAAAAGATTACAGCCTTCAGTATGGATTGCACCTCAGTGAAAGAAAACAAAAATCTTCACAACTGTACCAATAAATAACATGATGAGAGAGAAAAGATTGACATTGCCAAAGAGTTCATTTTGCTTGGATTCACCATCAACAGTCATGAAAGCAGCAATCAAGAAATCAAATGATCATATTAACTAAATCTACTGCACAAGACCTTATTAGAGTGTTCAGGAGCAAAGATGTCAGTTTGAAGACTAAGGTATGCCTGACCCAATCCATGGTATTTTAAATTTCCAAACATGCACATGAAAATTGGACAACAAATAAGGAAGATCGCAGAAATATCGATGCATTTGAATTAGGTGATGTGAAGAATATTAAAAGTACCATGTGCTGATAAATCTGTCTTGGAAAACGTATACATAGAATGCTCCTGAGAAATATGGATGGCTTGACTTGTCTCTTGTATTTTGAGTATATTATCAGGAGGGGCCAGTCCCTGGAGAAGGACATCATGCTTGGAAAATTGGATGGTCAGTGAAAAAGAGGAAAATCCCCAACAAGATAGATTGACACAGTGGCAGCAGCAATGGGTTCAACATAGCAACAATGATGAGGATGAATCAGGACAGGGCAGTGTCTTGTTCTGTTGTGCATAGGGTTGCTATGAGTAAGGACTGACTGGTAGCACTTAACAACAATAGGATTATGGAAGGACCCCTGGGTGACATAAATAGTTTGTGTAAAGTTAGTGGTTGAATCAACACAGAGTCACCCTGGAAGATAGGACTGGCAATTTACTTCTGAAAGGTCACAATGATTGAAAATCAAAAGAGCAGTTCTAACTGAAACATGTGGGATCACAATGATTGAGAATTGACTGATCACAAAACAGGAGACTATTTTGTTTTTAATGGTGTCTGTACCATTTAAGATTCGGTTCAGTCCTAGTGTGGCATTGTAGGATAAGCACTGGACAGCTAACAGAAAGGACAGCAGTCCAAACCCACCAACTGCTTCTGGAAACCCCTATACAGGATGACTATGAGTTGGAACTGACTTGATAACACTTAAAAACAACAAACAACAACTCTATTCTCAACTAACCTCAAAACAAAGTACAAAACATGAGTGATTTAATCATAGATTAGACAGCCATTTACTTCTGTGTCATGTATAAGAGTTGCAAAGTTATACCTGTAATAGCAAGCTCACAATCATCAGATATTCCAAGTTCCCTCTAGTTTGCTGTTCTGCCCTTATTAATATGTTGCCTCATTTGTAAGGGGGATGCTTGAGTGCCCATTATATCTCTATTCCAGGCAGCAAGAAGGAAGAGCCAGGAAAGAAAAGCAAAGGATATTTGTCAGTTGCCTTTTAAACTGTCCACAGTGTTTCTACTTGTATCTGCTTGCCTCCCCATGACCTTGCTCTGGACAGATTGCCAGATTTAGTTGGAAGGGTGCCACTACTTAACTAAGATTCAGGGGTTTTATCACTTAGGATTGAAGGGAGAACTGACACTGGGCTAAGCAAACAGCAATTTGTGCCTGGTCTCCACTCCAAAACCTCATACTACCCTATGGCGCTCATTACCCAAATTTTACAATCTTAAGAATCACTTGGGAAGCTTGCTAAAAATTCAGGTTTTGGGAGCTACTGCTGAAGATTCTGATTTAGTAAATTGAGGGGGGGATCCAGTAATCCTCATTTTTCTTAAGCATCCTAGTACCTCAGCCTGGTAATTTTTAGGCAAATGGTTGGGGACCTATTTGCTTTTTGAAATTTTTCATATAGAGTTCTGCTCAGATCACCAGAGAGTAGAAGGTGTGATAGGGCTCTGGGAGAGAAAATACATCTTATCAGTTTCTTCCCTACTAAAACTATGTACAGTTTCTAAGCTGCTTTTCTAGTAGTCAAAGTGAAGTTTTCTGACTGAAAGCAATGCATGCTAGTTGCCCTTTGTAAGTAAAGAACATGAAATCAACAACATAGTCTTAATTTTCAGCAGAAGTTTCTACTCTGAATTTAATACTGTGGCAGTTTTAAAATGTAGAATTCATTTTTTTATAAATTAGCCAATGTAAATTTATTTCATCCATGAGGTCTGAGATAAAAAAAAAAAAAAGGTTTAACCATCTCAAAAAAATGCATACACTTCTCCATGTGATTTAAAATAAAACAAGACAGAGTTAGAAGGAAGATGGGGCAGGGAGGGGGTTCACAAAATGAAGGCAGAATCCTAGGATTATAGATTCTTTTGTCACAAAATTAAAGTAGACTTCTTGAAATACAACACAGTTTAAAACTCAATGCCAAAAAGTGTAGGTTAAGACTAAACACTGAGCAAAAACATATTGTAGCAGTCATCAAATCCTAAGAAAGAGAGAGAGAAAAAAAATGGTAACACAATCATTCCTTCCTTAACAATCACATCATAAATAACCTTCCCTAGCTAGCAGCAAACTTTTTCATCCATAACTTGAAGGCAGAGACCTCATAAATTGACTAGGGTATTCTTCCCCTGTTTGACCACAAGACAGTGATTATTTGAAACTGAAGGCTCCTACTGATATGTTTTTCAGAGTAAGTCACTGGTGGGATTACGAGCAGTTGCTATTCATTGCTTTGGTGACTGACACCTCAGAGATAATGGGCGAGGAATCCTAAGCACTCATTGGACTGGGGATGTAGCAACGGGTCTTTCCAATGTCATCTCAGACATCTCTACAATTCACCCTAAGTATCACTGTTTTAGCTATGCATTCAGTCTTCTGTGGGTAGAGCTGGCAAAGTGTGGGTACACATGTTTTTGATTATCTAAAGAGAATGAATACATAAAAAGCAAAACCTAATCCAAGAAAGAATGTAAATCCAGTCTCTTCCTGCCCTGTTGAAATGTAATGTCAGTACTTAAAAATTCCTTTTGCCACTAAATGGACTCAGGCCAGAGACTGACACTCAGACTCCAAGTTGTGTTATTTTCCTTCTGAAATTGTAAAGGAGAATGTCTTCATGCTTACCAGATGTATGTGCGGATAGATGGTAATGAAGATAAATCATTTTTTCCTTGCCCAATATTGGAGCCCCTTGTGGTATAGGCCACAATGTAACTTTTTCAAAACTAATGTGTTTATTTATAGGAAGTTTGGGTAGAAAGTGTGTGAAGCTGGAACAAGGATATGCTTTTTAGTGTGAATGTCTTTTGTAGGACTTTTAAAAAGTAATGTTTTATAAAAGTGTTCTTTTCTTTTAAACTTTGTATCTTCCCATGAAATTAGGGTAAGAGTACTCAAAATATGTATCTCAAGAAATAGATCAGTTTGTTCTCTTCGTCTATTCCTTTAATCATCAACCCCTTATCAATCAACTGCTTATACCCAGCATTATTGACTTCAGATATCCCGCACATTTGATGTGTCTTGCTGCCATTGGGTTTGAAATAGCTACAGCCTATTGCAGCTCTGGTAGCGTAGTGGTTACAAATCAGGCTGCGAATCTCAAGGTCCGCAGTTTGAAATTCCGCAGTTTGAAATTACCAGCCGGTCAGTGGGAGAAAAATGACGCTTTCTGCTTCCGAAAAGATTTACAGCCTAGGAAACCCTATACGGATCATTATGAGTCAGAACCAACTTCATGGCACATAACAACAGCAATAACAATTGGTATTATTGGAGTCCTGGTGTGGCGCTGTGGGTTAATGCGTTGGACTGCAAAGTTCGTTTGAACAGCAAGGTCAGTGGTCCAAGCTCACCAGCTGTTCCTCAGAAACCGGTTACAGGGTCGCTATGAATCGGAACTGACTTGACGGCACTTAACAACAACAACAATTGGTACTGTTGCTGCTGTTTCTTTTTATTCATGGATTCAGTTTGGACAATTCAAATAGCTATTGAATTGGCAGCATCCCACACTATAGGGCTGTGGAGGAGTACATGCTTTTGGAAAGAAAAAAAAAATCAGCCCTTTTTATTAGGGCTGATTCTATTTTATTGTACTTTTGGCTCCTTTTTCAACATTAACTTCTTTTCTTATTATTTAAAAAAAAATAATGATTCACAAAATATATGCCAGTTAATAGACTGAATGGGGGCCCAGTCACATCTGGAAGTATAGCTGAGCAATGAGAGTTCACTATTCACAGTAAAAAGGAAGATGAGACCATTTAATAAACACTTGTAAAAGCAGTCATGATACTCATAAAGTGTTTTTCACCATAGTCCCATTTGTTTATTACTGCTTTATGGTCTTCCAAATTGAAGAAAGCTATTTCAAACATGTATGATACCCATATGAGCAATTTACAGATAAGAAGGAATCTTTGGCAACAACATCTCGCAGCCCAGCCAGGGTAGCTGTTATTTCCCTTTCGTGATCTGGAGGTTGTTGTTTCCCTGGTGTAGTTCTGTCACGGTCATGGGCCTCCCATTCATTTATAGCTATTATTACTGTTTCAATATAAGTAACACAGACCACAGCATGTTTTTTTCCAGGACTTTTGAGACTAATGTAGTGTTCATATGAGGGAGAAAATGACAATAAGAGGCAAAAATCAAGCCAAGAGGTAAGAGACTTTTAATTTTCTTCGTGAGACTGGAGATTCTCCACTAGAGTAAAGGCGCCATTCGTACAGACAGAGTTACATCTGATGGACATTACTTATGACATTATTTAAGCAGACAAAGAACAGCCGAAACCAAATTCTCCAGCCTTTAAATCAATTCCCGGCTACAAACCCAAAGAATAACACTATTAGGTCTTCAGGGCAGCTGGATCTGAGATACATGACTCAGGTTTCTTTTCACATTGTTGGCATGATTTTGTGGGATCCATGTATTATTTATGTGGCACCACTACCACATTTAAAAATAATCTTTGGGCATATGCCCATGAATTAGTTTAATCTAATTCTCCTGCTTTTATCCATAATGAGTTCTAGTTTTCTTAGCCAGCATGATTTGGGCACACTCTGTATCTCCTGAAAGACTTTGGGTAATCCCAGCAGTTCATTATTTCTAATTATTTCATCTTTAAATGCGTAGTGCTGAGTTTACTCCACTCACCAGCCAAAGAAGATAGGATTCTTCTCACCACCACTTTCCTTTCAAATATAAATATGTCTGTTTCATAACCAGCCCTCTGCAGCCAAAGCCTGAAACGTGCATCTATATCTGGCATTGTTATCTGGAATACAGGATGTAGCACAATTAACTATGGAGAACATTGACGCATATCCAAAAGATGAGGAAAGATGATGTGGAGAGGTGAATATTCAGACTGAGGGCAGACTATAGGGCTGGAGAGTTCTGAAAAGAATTATGGTTTGTGCTCTTGAATGCAGCAACTACATATGACATCTCAGTTAAGACCTTTATCTAAGTGACATTTCATTGTTTTTCTTTGCTTTAGTTTAGGAACTAGGGTGTCTGACTTGTCCAGGTTTGCTCTGGACTTTATTAGTTTAGCACTGTAAATTCTACCTCCTAGGAAACCATTTATTCCTGGTGTAACTAGAATGGTTTGTCACCCTCATAGGTATTTGAGAGACAATACATTTCAAAGAGTGACATTAGAAATTCAATTTTTCTCTTTTGTGATGCCGTAGAATATTTTCATTATTTTCCACTTGTCACTGGTATTATCTGGTGAGGAAAAGGCATTCAAGAAGTAGAAACCTTAAGCTGTTACACTAGCAAGATGAACTTCTTTCTGCTGTTAACCTGGAAGCTCTAAATATTACAAGGGATAGCTCACAGATCTTTTTGAATTCACGACAAAGAGATACAGATACTAAAGTATTTATTTTCCTTCAACACCACCTTCTTCTAAGGATTTTGTACTGTGCTACTTGGCTCCAGGTCCTCAGGAAAAGATTTGTAGGGAGTTTTACTCTGTAAAGTACTGTGTGAACCCTTCCATTCTATCCCTAAGGAGCTTCTAGTAAAACAGGAAAATGCTGTTTTGTTAAGATATTTTTGGTGACATATTTCTGTTTCTCTTGGATGGGTTACCATTTTCAGATGAACTTTGAAGCAGGTGCAAGGTAATCTGGTTTAATTCAATTTACATTTGAATTTTGACTTGCATTTGAAAACTGACTTGAATTTTGAGCCCAAAGAACATTACACAGATGTACCTTGGATAAAACCATTAACCTAGAATGCAGCCAAGTAATACTTTCACGATTCTTCAGCTGTGGGACATCTGGATGAAGGAGTCAACCTGACACAAGCTGTGATGGTCCCTGGAATGTCATTCTCATAGCAGAGAAAATGATGAAAACGTCTCTGAGATCAGAGTTACCGCTGTGGAGAAATTATGTCCTGGAGCTGGATGCATCACAGGAACCACTGCATGTTAATGGTGGTTTTTGACTTTCCTTTAAAGGGAGTTTATAAGATGAACTTGGAGGTTACAGACTAAACATATTTTAACCCAGATTTCAAGGACACTTCACTTCTTAACAATATTAGAATTTTCTCAGAAATTGGCGTAGAGGTCTGCAGTGGACATGTTTGCACTGGTGCATCTGATTTCATTAATGGAAACTGTATACTCAAGACTGTTTGTAGAAGAAGCAATCGAAGAGACTTTGAGGCACTGGTGAAAGTTATAAACTACCAGAAATTAGAGAAACTCACAGGGTGTATCAGTCCAAGTTCCAAGGACCCATCTATTAAAATGATATTGAAAAGACAAATCTTTAAAAGAGATAAATGTCAGAAATAAAGTGCAGTCTATAGAATTTATCATTAGGACTTGGTCATAGAATAAAATTGCAAGGATCTTGGTGTTGGTTAAAGATAATATGATAGTCCTACAAGATATGTATGTCAAGTTGAAGAGTTGCTCCGATTCTTATGTTGAGGCCCTTTTATTTCATTGTTTTGTTTTGTTGTAGGTGAAAAGGTAGGAGAGAAAAGGCACTACTTTTGTGATTGGGCTTCAGGAACTCTGGCAGCTGGCCTCCTGGCAAGGTGTGATGGAATACAGTTTATAGAATCAGAGGCAACCAATTCAGGTTAGCATAGGAGTTTCTAAACAAGCTTAGACTTCACCACAAACTGGTGTAATGACTTGGATTTTCATAATTGGTAGAGCTCATTAGAAGGAAGAAAGAGAGAGAGGTGATTATGGCAACCCTCAGGAACCAAGATCAAATAGCAATTTTTGGCTAAAGCTGTCAGAGTAACTTTGTTGTTGTTAGGTGACATTGAATTGGTACCAACTCAGAGCGACACTTATACACAACAGAACTACATGGTCCTGAGTCAACCTCACAATTGTTGCCACACTTGAGCCCATTGATACTGCCACTTTGCCAATCCATCTCACTGGAGGTCTTCCTCTTTTTCTCTGACCCTCCACGTTACCAAACATGATATCCATCTTCAGTGACTGGTCCATTCTGACAATACGTCCAAAGTATGAGAGATGAAGTCTGGCCATCCTGGCCTCCAAGGAGCACTCTGGATGCACTTTTTCCAACATAAATGTATTTGTTCTTTTGGAAGCCCATGGTACTTTCAATATTCTCCTCCAACACCATAACTCAAATGCATCAATTCTTCTACAGTCTTCCTTATTCACTGTCCAGTTTTCGCATGCATATGAGGTTATTGAAAATACCATGGCTTGGGTCAGTCACACCTTAGTTCTCAAACTGACATCTTTGCTTCTAACACTTTAAAAAAGTCTTGTGCAGCAGATTTGCCTAATGCAATATGTCGTTTGATCTCTTGACTTCTGCTTCCACGAGTGTTGATAGTTGATCCAAGGAGAAAGAAGTCCATGACAACTTCAATCTTTTCTCTGTTGATAAGAATGTTGTTGATTGGTGCAGTGATGAAGATTTTTGTTTTCTTTACATTGAGATGCAATCCATACTGAATGCTATGTCTTTGATTTTCATCAGTAAGTATTTTAAGTCCTCTTCACTTTCAACAAACAAGATTGTATCATCTACATATCACAGGCTGTTAATGAGCCTTCCTCCAAACCTGATGCCACGTTTTTCTTCATATAACGCAGATTTTCAGATTATTTGCTCAGGATACAGGTCGAATAAATATGGTGAAAGAATACAACCCTGATGAACACCTTTCCTAATTTTAAACCATTCAGTGTCCCCATGTTCTGCTCGAAAACTGCTTCTTGAGAGTCAGAAAATGACTCTGTTTTATGAAATCAAATCCTGACCAGCAAGGGCCTGGTCACTGATGACCAAGGGTCTAGCCACAGTCCTCTGGTACTTAGTTAGAGATGGCCTCCTAATTTATCTCCAGGATTGATTACACACTGGTTGACTGTCTGATCTAGGTACTGTGATTCCACATAATTTGGAGAGGTGAAACCCCACCTGGATAGATGCTACCTATGGTTATGTTGTAGCTACGAAAATAGAACATCATTAATGCACAATTTTCCTTTCCTTAGAGAAGAAAAGCCTGACAGAATGATGAACCCAGACTTCTGGCTGCCACTCCTAAATCCAACTCTGGAGATGTTTGGTATGAGAAGGAGGATGTTGAACACAGTATTAATCTAAAAGCTGGATAAAATCTCTAAGAAACCAGAGGTAGTTGGACCTCAATGTATGTGTGAAAATGTTGATCCAGAGTGGAAGATTGACTGGATTTATGAGGAGGACTTGGGTTGAAAAGGTCATTCTAGCTCTGCCCTTTCAAGTCTTGTGTATTGCCAAAATTACCATCGAGGGGCAGGGAAAGGGGCAGCAATGCCAATATCCAGCTGGTGTGGAAAGTTGGTAACAAAATATTCAGGTCATCTAGTCAGTTCTAGGCATTGCTTCTTCCACCACCCCTCTACACCAAAGCTACCAGGAGATTTTTCAAGGGAGAGGATCACCTGCTTAGGAAGTGGGGGAAATATGAAGCAGGAAGTAGTTGAACCCAAAGAGTAGCACTTTGAATTCTAAACCCTAAGGTGACCGACTCACTGGAATGAGCTCAGGTTGAGGTCCCAGAGTCTAATGGTCTTCTCAGTGACACCTTATCAAACACCAAAATTCATTATCAGGAAAGGTGGGAAAAAAAACACTGAAATATAGTGCTGAGGAGACTATAGAGATAGACTCTAAGTGGAAAAACTATCCCAGATGGACCACAGAGATTAAGAAATTTAAACAAACATTGGTACCAAATATTTTCAAACAGGTGAGAGGAGGTATTGGAAAAATTTTGCTGTTGTTAGGTACCATCGAGTCAGTAGTGACTCAGAGTGACCCTATGAACTACAGAAAGAAACACTGCCAGGTCCTGGGCCAACCTCACAATTGTTGTCACGCTTGAGCCCATTGATGCTGCCACTTTGCCATTCCACCTCACTGGGGTCTTCTTCTTTTTCTCTGACCCTCCACCTTACCAAACATGAAATCCCTCTCCAGTGACTGGTCCCTTCTGACAATATGTCCTAAGTATGAGAGATGAAGTCTGGCCATCCTGTCCTACAAGGAGCACTCTGGCTGCATTTTTTTCCAACACAGATCTGTTTATTCTTTTGGCAGCCCATGGCACTTTCAATATTCTCCTCCAACACTGTAACTCAAGTGCATCAATTCTTCTATGGTCTTCCTTATTCACATGCATATAAGGTTATTGAAAATATCATGACTTGGGTAGGCGCACCTTAGTCCTCAAGCTGACATCTTTGCTTTTTAACACTTTAAAAAGGTCTTGTGCAGCAGGTTTGCCTAATGCAAAGTCCTTTGATTTCTTGACTTCTGCTCTCATGAGTGTTGATGGTTGATTCAAGATGAATGAAGTCTTTGGCAACTTCAATATTTTCTCCATTGATAAGAATGTTGTTTATTGGTCCAGTGGTAAGGATTTTTGTTTTCTTTACATTGAGATGCAATCCTCACCAAAATCTGTGGTCTTTGATCTTCAAAAAACAGTTATTAAGAGGTTTAGCCAAAAATTTATACCAAATATTTTCAAACAAATGAGAAAAGGTATTAGAAATATGAAGAAGCAAGAAAAATAGTTAGAAAGAACCAGATGGAGATATTTTGTAAGAAAATATATTAGGGAAATAAGTATCTTAGATGAATTGAACAACAGATGGGACATAACAAAAAAAAAGGGAGAGAGTAGGCAAGCAGTAAGAATAGGATGCAGAACTCATTCAAAAGGAATCAGGAAGGAATAAGGAGAAAGAGCCTTTAAAAGAAGAAGTAGACATTATGGAAGATAATGATATCATCATTGATATGAAAGGGGATCCCATAAGAGAAGAATAAATGAAGGGAAGACTTGAAGAAAAAACAGAGTACTTCCCCAAATTAAAGAACATACACATCTTGGATTCAGACAGTTCTTAGCTATATGAATCATGTTTTGGATCTTCCCTTATATTCTTTCAGCCAAGTTAGTTGCATGCAACTAACTCCCTTCAAGGATAACTTGACAGCACCTCTCTAAGTAATTTTTGCTTTGTGCTCTCAGGCTTTCTTGAAGTCACAGCATGGGTCATACAGGAATCCACTCAGCAGTTACACATGTGTAAGTGCCAAAGCAGATGACACCCCAGAGAGCAGTCCTTGACCAATGAACAAATGAACCATTCTTTTAACTGTTTGCTGGGCAGTTGTAAGGCACACCATACAGACACCCTTAACAGATTTCAGAGGAAATGATACCTACTCATCTAGTTTGAGAACCAAACCTTCTTTGTACTAGCTTTCACTCCTTTTTTCTTCTATTCTCCCCAGTTCAGCACTCCCATTCTGTAGGATCTTTTCTGGATGAGTTTCACTAGTCTGTAATGTCAGACTTCTTGTTATACGAGAAAACAAATCCTGAATGATTTAACCTACTGTAAATTGGGTCTTTGACTTTCTAGGAAAGGTACAGGATTGTGACCCACAAAGTCTGTGGTTCAAGTCATCTCTCCCTGGGAGAAATATGGGTCTTTCTGCCTCTGCAAAAATATTTAAAGCCGCAGAAACCCTACACAGAGTTGCTATGAGTCTAAACCAACTCTGCAGCACTTAACAACAATTATTTCACAGGTGAAAATCATTCTGGCTAATAAACAGCATGACATGACCTACATACAGCACCTATATGGAGGAAGAATCTTTTTGCTGAATGTTTAACTTCAGGATAAGTTCCCCCAGCTTCATGGAGAGACAGTACTTCCTTGTGCTTTGGGAAGGATTCTGCTCAGCTCAGCAGGAGATGGGAGGGAAGGGGAGTAAGGATTGAGGCAAGAACCAGAAGAAATCCTATGTCCCTCATGAGGCATAGATCCTTCTTTATGATTAAATAAATCTTGGTAAGAAGATTCTGTATTAGTTATGCTACTATTCTATACCTGATATGTTAGCGCAAATTGATTTTCTGATTCTTACAACCAAAAAAGTTACTTAAAACATTCACAAATAATTACCTGGTGTGGCACTGTAGGATAAGCACTAAACCATAAGATCAGTTTGAACTGAAAAATTGGCATTTGAAACTCAACAGCTGCCCCTCAGAAACCCTATACAGGATTGCTATGCGTTGGAATTGACTAGATGGCACCTAACAACAACAACAACAACAACAACAGTACAGTAACGAGTGAAATCTAGACTTGGTTTCTAGGTTGCTTAGCTACCAGATTATGTTGGCTCTGTGACCTTGGGCAACTTATTTAAATTTCGTTTCCTCAACTGTAAATGGAGATTTAAAATTTTTTTCTTTTACAAACCGTATGTTTTTTTTTTTTTTTTGTATCAATAATAAAATGTGTCAATAATGTATGTAAAGAGCTCAAAACACAGTGCTGGACCTTCAGTGACTATTATTTATTGTTACTACTATTGAAACTGTAATGATCAAACCTTGGAAGTGTCAACCATAGTTAATAGTTTAACTTTTACAGAAAAAAAGTTCACACTAAGTGCCAATTTCAATAATATTAGATGAGTCAGGACAACAAATTAGAGCCCCAACCACAATTTGGATGCTTATTTGTTTATTTTTTAGTAAACTACATATAAATGTTGTAGAATAAATAGGGGAAATACATAGATTCTCCCAGAAAATAGTGGAGGGAATTTGCTTTAATTATCATGCTTAATTTATTTCCATAGAAATGATTCCAATCTGTACTGCTATTCTTCCTTCTACTCCCTTCCTTATATTATTAATATTTGTATCTTTTCTCCACTTCATTGCAAATATCTTTCAAACCTTCCCCCCTCAATTATTGAATCCCATCTCTCATCTCCTGTGCTTTTTGTGTATTAGATACTTAGCATAGATAAGTGCATTATAAATATGAATGCTATGCTTTTCCCTATTTATATATATAAAAAATCTCCATATCCTTTGCCTTATACTCATATGTTATGAGCTTTATAGATCAGAGTAGTGGGTTCTTTAATAGATGAATTCTTTTATCTTCTCATCCCAGCCCCAGCATGGTGGCATTACTTAGTAGGTGTCTGGCTCCTACACTATAAGTAGTCAATGTTTCTGCCCCAGACTTTGAAGTGTTGTTGTTGGTAAGTGCCCTAAAGTCGGGTCTGACACATAGAGACCCTATATGGGGTTTCCGAGGAATAGCTGGTAAGTTTGAACTGCCAGCCTTGCAGTTCAAATCGACCTTGCTTATCCTACAGTGCCATACCAGGACTGCTTGGAGAAAGCTCCTCGCTTCTTTAGAACAAATAGCTTTGTGAGGAAATTGATACTGAGGTCATTATCTAAAATTTGGGAAGCCCCTTCAGTTCAAGTTGAGGCAGGGCAAGTAAGACATAGCTGAGGTCGTAATCTTGAAAAGTCAGAACCCTCAAAGTATAGTAGTGGCCAGTACTAATGGAGATAACAGAAACAAATAGGCAGGTAACACACGAGGTACCCAGATGGCCAGAAATCACTTGCAAAAATGCTCAACTTCCTTTTCAAGCAAAGATACACAAATTAAAACAACAAATTATTTTTGTTGCTTATAGTGGTAAGATTAGAACAACTTTTAATTCACTTAAGGGACTCCTGGTGTGGCACTGTAGGATCAGCAAACAACTGTGACCCACACGTGAACAGTTCAAACCCAGCAGCTGCTCCTCAGATATCCTATACAGGGCCGTTATGAGTTGGAATTGATTTGACAGCACTTGACAATAAAAGCAACAGCTCACTTTATAAGTAAGAATATGAAGAAAGAACATTACTGGTAGAGATATAAATTAATATAATTTATATGGAAGGTAAGGAGCTCTGTTAGTGTGGTGGATTACGAGCTGAGCTGCTTGCAAGCTCAGCAGTTTGAATCTACCAATTGCTCTGTGGGAGAAAGATGAGCCTTTCTGCTCCCTTAAAGATTCACAGCCTTGGAAACCCTATGCAGGGTCGCCGTGAGTCGAACAGACTCCACAGCACATAACCACAACCACCATCCCCATATGGAAAGTGCTTCTGCAATGATTATAAAATTTTTAAATGTTATAAATTATTAATCCCCTCAAGTCACATTTCCAGAAATGTGTCCTCTAAAATAAAGAAACTTACAAATATACATATGAAGTTGATTTCAGAAATATTTATCATTGAAAACTTGAAACAATCTCATTACTCATCATATGAAAGACCACAATGAAATCTTAGCAGTTAGTGATTTTGTGTCAACTTGGTTTGACCAATTCTCAGTGGTTAGCATCACCTCCATGATGCGATCTAATATGATGTAATTTCAATGCTGTGATATGATGTTGATAAGGCTAGATGCAGTCTATAGGATTATGTTTTATCTTGAGTCCATCCCGTTTGAGACATAAAAGGAGAGACAAGTCAGCTGACCAGAGAGGGACCTACTACTACAAAGAAAGAAGAGCTGGAAGTAGAGTTGTCATGCATCCTTTGGACTTGGGATCTCTGCATTGTGAAACTCCTAGATCTTGGGGAAGACTGATGGCAAGATATATGGAAATCTCCAAAGAATACTGGACCTACAATACAAGGACCTTCCCCCAGAGCTGGCATTGAGAAAGCCTTTTCTTAGAGCCAGCACTCTGAATTTAAACTTCAGTTCTCCTAAACTACAAGAGAATAAATTTCTGGTTGTTAAAGCCTTGTATTTCTGTTACATCAGCATTAGACAACTAAGATAGTACTCATTATATGAAAGACTCCAAACTTGACACTGTATGTTTACACAATTACTGATGTAGAAAAATGATCATGATGTATCAAGTTGTGAAAGTAGAACATTTAATGCCATCCCTAATAAGATCCTATTCTTATTTAAATATACAAATAAAACCTATGTTTATATGTGCATTGCAAAAAGTCTGACTGTCAAAATACAAAGAGTGTATTAGTCTGGTAGTAGGAATTCCTTTTCTTTTTTTATATATTAGTGTTATCTGATGGGACAGTGGTTAAGGACTGGACTGCTAACTGAAAGGTAAACAATGCAAACCCACTGGTGTGGCACTGTAGGGTAAATACTAGGCAGTTAAACACAGTTTGGAAATTCAAACCCATCAGCTGCTCCTTGGAAACCCTGTATAGGGATGCTATGAGTTGGAATCCACTTGACGGCAGTTAACAACAACATCCACTTAGTGGGAGAAGATGAGGTAGTCGGCTTCCTTAAAGACAGTTGTTGTTGCTAAGTGCCATCAAGTTGGCTTCAGCTCATGTCGAAACCCTGTATAAGGTTTCTGAGGACCGCTTGGTAGGTTTGAACAGCCGACCTTGAAGTTAGCAGTTCGGTGCTTGTCCTACAGCGCCACACCAGGACTCCACAATCCAGCCTTGAAAACCCTAGGGCAGATCTACTCTGTCCTATACAGTTGCTATGAGTTGAAATCCACTCAATGGCAGTGGTTTTTGTTTGCTATCTGAAGTTTTTCTGTGAGAAGACAATTGTTTTATTTATATTTATTTTTGTGTCAACATGGTGATAATGTGAGTAATTATTGCTGTTGTTGTTAAGTGCCGTCAAGTTGTTTCTGATTCAGCGACCCTGTATAGGGTTTCCAAGGAGCAGCTGGTGAGTTTGAACCACCGTCCTTGTGGTTCAAACTGACTTGTGGTCTATTGCTTTATCCCAGAGAGCCAATGTGAGTGGTAGCAGTCACAATGACTGGATGTAGAAATGTAATTGTCCGACCCCAGGAGTAGCAAGCCCAATCTTCATCCTTAGTCCAGGCTTCCTTGCAGCTGACTTACAGTCTGTGGATAGATTCCTTGAATTCTATTGACCTCTGAACATTGATCACAGCTCTCAGATTTCCTTGTTGCAACATTGGCTTATTTTATACTGCTCTGTGTGCTGCTTTCCAAGAAACTAAATCTCTGTGCTGACGAATGGTGGGAACCATCTTCTTCATGCTTACAAATCGTGTAAATTCATGCTTTGAGTTTTCCATATCACTCATTGGAGACTAGATGACCCGCTCATGCACATCAAGTTTTGAGGGGATTTCACTTTTACTTAATATCACCTAGAGCAAATTTAACTAATACAGAGACCCCACTCCCACAGATTCTATCAATTAGCACATGGAATTTAAATGGACTTTCTAAAGAAATCTAATGGCATCCAAGATTGAGAATCACTGCTACAGGGTCTGAGAACACAGGACCCTAGTGACAGCACAGTAAAACCGTGTAGGACTGGGAGTGGTCACCAGGAATATTCCTTTTAAGGTTCTGTTCTTATCAAGTGGATCATGGCCCTAAGCCGCTGGGGCAACTTTCAACAAAAACCTATTTGGGTTTCTGAAGAAGGCATCAAAATGCAGTGATGTTTATTCATAAGAAGCTCCTCACGTTGTAGTGTGATTTTCTTTCTTAAGATGGTCAACATGGTAGCTGGCAGGTCAGATACCTGTTTGCTCAATGTAAAGCTATCTTTTTTGACTTACAGAAATAACACAGCATTTTGAAACATGGCAATAGTTGGGAACATTTGTTTCTTACCCTCTATTTACCATACTGAATAGGATTGAGCCTGCCAGGCATTCTCTCAGAGCCTCATTAGGCCTGAATCTGCATTTTGAATGAGTCACCACCAAATGCATTGTTAGGTACTGAATATTTTCCCAGTAAAGTCCTTTCCAGTCACTTAAACAGAGGTTCTCAGAGACATGCACGTTACTCAACCTTTTTGCTATTAAATCACATGCATTCATACAATCCATACTGCAGCATAATAAATTTATTCTTTAGAGATATATGCGCTTTGGTTCTTTCAGTTTCTTTGCTTTAAATAAGCGTTAATTTACTAAAATAACTATGCTGCATCTCTTCTATCGTATATTAAACTCAGGCACTGTTGTATCAAAGCTTTTTGCAGATTATTGGGCTTATTGTTAAGCTGACTGTGCTAAATTTTTCCAATTATAAGATTTTATGAGATTTCTCTGGGTGTTGATTGTTTCCTAAGATAAATTGAGACATCTCTTGGTTGACTCTCTTTTTTTTTTTCAAATCAGAGCTAAGAAAAACAAGAAGGTGAACATACAAGGTTTGATCTTAGTCCCTGTGACAGTATTTTATTAAAGGGAGACATTGGCTCATGATGGCCAACTGTTTTGTTATTCCTCCTGGTTTATGTGATACTATGAAGGATGTGAGCTATGGTATAGCACTGGACTCCTCAGAAGTCCTAGACAGGGTCACTGTAAGTTACAACCTACTTGACAGCCCAAAACACCACCAATAACAGATTGTTGTTGTTGTTGTTAAGTGCTGTCGAGTCGGTTCCGACCCATAGCGACCCTGTACAGGGTTTCCGAGGGTGTAAATCTTTACGGGAGTAGAAAGCCTCATCTTTCTCCCGCGGAGTAGCTGGTAGTTTCGAACCGCTGACCTTAAGGTTGGCAGCCCGATTCGTAACCACTACGCTACCAGAGCTCCTTTAGACTGCTCTAATCTATTATTCAGCTTCTATGGAATTTATTAGCTTTGTTTACTTTCATTCCCTTGTTTCCCATCTACAATTCTCAGAAAATTAGTTTATTAAGGCAACTTTCTTGGAGTTCTTTTCTTGAATTGGTTTATGATAAGGAGTCTAATGTAGTGTAGCTCTTACTAGATTGTGTTCCATTACTAATTCTGTGAGATACTTTTGGGTATGAAAGGGTCTCATACTCAAATATATCCAGAAAATGCTGCAGGATCTATCTCCTTGGAGATTTACAAAGCATACTAGCAAATATATGCTCTCTGATAAATTTTCAATTAAAAAATACTTTCTTTGACTCAACATTTCCCAAATTATTTTCAACATGTTGTTGTTAAGTGTCATCAAGTCGATTCCAACTCATAGTGACTCTCTATAGGGTTTTCAAGGAACGGCTGGTGAGCTTGAATCGCTGACCTTGTCATTCAAACGGAACTTTCAGTCCAGCACAGTAACCCACAGTGTCACACCAGGACTCTGTTTTCACCATTGTTGTTGTTTTTGTGAAAGGCTGTTGAGTCAGTTCCAACCCATAACGACCCTGTATAGGGTTTTCAAGGAGCAGCTGGTGAGCTTGAACCTCCGACCTTGCAGTTCAAACGGCTTTGCAGTCTGGCGCATTAACCCTCAGCACCACACATAGAGCCCTGTTTTTTAGTATAGCAACTACTCATATGCTATGGCCACTATGGGGAGTGTTTGGTTGACCTGTTCAACTTTTACCAACTGTGCAGCATTGTTGTTGTTGTTATTAAGTGTCATAGTGACCTTTTATAGGGTTTCAGAGGAGTGGTTTGTGGGTTTGAACCACCAACCTTGTGGTTAGTATTTGGTGCTTATATTACAGAGCCACACCAGGACTCTAACATTGAACAATTCATTTAATGCTTAAAGCCTTACTTGTCTCAACTGTAAAATAGAAAATAATAATTGCCCCTACTTTATGAAAACACTTTGTAAACTGATGACTATAAAAATAATGAGAAAGATTCTAAGTAAAATATACCGAAAAGTAATAGCTAAGGTACAGAACAGGCTACACTTTCTTATATTTTGAAAAAAATGTATTTTTCTTAAAGTTAGTGATAAAATGCAATAAAGTGTTGATAAAATTTACTTAGTCATAGTTAACTAGACAAGTTTTTATCTATAGGATACTTAATTACTCTTCTGCAAGTGTACTCAAGAACAAAGCAATAGTTTTTCTGGATACTTTAGGATTTCTTTTTTTTACTATATGAAGATTCTTAGAAGAAGAAGAAGAAGAAGAAGAAAAAAAATACTGTTTCGTTTTTTCCTTGGAAAAATAAGTCCTGATACATTTTAAATCATAACCAGGTCAAGAATGTTTAACTGCTCTGTTAAATGCTGATAAACATGTGAATTTCCAGATGGAGGAGGGTTGATCCAGCGCTTTTGCAGGCCTTCCCTGTCAGTCCATAAGTTAGAGATAAGTGTGTACTTGATAGGAACAGAATTTCTATTTAGAGTGGTTGATCCATGCTTTGGAAATGGCTATATACAATTGTCTTAGCATGTTTCTCCCAAAGCTTCCCTCAAGTAACTGCATTTTTTCCTGCAGTTCTATGGAGAGCTTTTCAATGTAATTTGTATTTTTGCTTTCCTTGCAGCATCTGAAATGGAACCAAAGGAGTCTGGACATAGGTTACAATGAAGACAGTTGAGATGAGTTGGGTAACACCACTGGAATTTAGCCGGTTGAATGCTGGAGTAAATCTGTTTGTGCTTTTATACCTGGCGGTACTTCTGTTGGGCTTATTTCCCACTTCACTTCAACAAATGGATGAAACTTAGTTCAATGGGCACTTCCAACAGGAAGTCTTCTTGATTCCCTGTTTCTCTGATTTCTATGAGCTTCAAAGAACTTGTTATAGTAATTATTATCAGAGTGATATTATCCAATACGCAAAGTACGCATGGATTTTCTTGTGTGTACTGTAGTGCACAATTTCACGTTTTCCCACATCAAAGATTCTGCTTCTAGATGTGGTTGGCATCTGTCTCTTTTCCAACCACACAATACCTTCCTACAGAATAAAAGTCTATTTTAAAATTTACAAGAGTACCTAGTAAACGAGGTAAGCATGGGCTTACTTGTGCTTACTTACTAATCTACTTACTTTCCCACCACATCAAAGATTCTGCTTCTAAGTATGGGTGGCATGCCTCTCTTCTAATCCCACAGCACCCTTTTACAGATCAAACCCTCTTTTAAAAATTTACAATCCCTGGCAGAGATGGGATACCTAGTAAGCAACATAAACATGGGTTTACT
>NW_006408584.1:11182112-11187176 GCF_000296735.1 Chrysochloris asiatica
GTTTATGTGTTCCATTTCATTTTTGACAACTTCCAATTTTCGCAGATTCATACTTTGTACATCTCATGTTCTGATTTTCAGTGAATGTTTACAGCTGTTTCTCTTCATTTTGAGTTGCGCCCATCAGCAAATGAAGGTCCCATGGGCTTTTCTCCCATGGGTCATTCGCATCATCATGGTCAACTCTTCTTTGAGGAGGCAGCTCTTCTCCAGTCACATTTTGAGTGCCTTCCAACTTCAGGGGCTCATTTTCCTGCACTAAATCTGACAGTGTTTCTGTGCTATTCATAAGGTTTTCAGTGACTAAATATTTGGGAGTAATTCGTCACTCTTTCTTCCAAGTCTGTCTTTGTCTGGAAGCTCATCTGAAACTTGTCCACCAGGAGTGGCCCTGCTAGTATTTAAAATATCAGTGGCATTGCTCTCAGAATCACAGCAACTTACAAGCCACCATAGTACAACAAACAAGCTGACAGACGAGTGTTGGCAGAAAACCTATATAGGGTCATTATAGTTGGCACTGACTCAGCGGCACTTAACAATAACAACATGGGTTCCTGGGTTCTACTTCAGACAATGCCTTCTTCAATCCTACCCATCTCACCCTTAGCCATCTCCTTGTCTGTCATCTCTTTTTCAAAGCCTGCCAGTTCTTTAAAAATAAGCAAACTCTCTCCCTATTGTTTAATTTGTTTCCTCAAGAGTGATGCTACTCATGACTGGCAAATGCGAGAGAAACAAGAATGATACACCTAAAACACAGGGGCCAGATCCTAAAACCAGGGGCTAGATGGTCAAATGGGCCTTTTCCCAATATGGCCAATGAACCTTTCTGTAACTATATATGTTTCTATAAGCTCAACATTTTGGGAAAAAAAAACAAAACAAATTCCCATTGTTTATGTGAAAATATTTATAACAAATATAATTGCAGTGCATTATTTTCTTTTACTTTGTTCTCATTAAGATTCAGTATGGCACTGCAGAATAAGCACTGGTATGCTAACTGCAAGGTTGGTTGGACATTCAAACCCACCAGCTGCTTCTCAGAAACCCTATAAGGATCACTGTGAGTCAGAACTAATTCTATAGCAGATAGCAATGCCAACTTAAGTAGAGTCCTCAACATAACAAATTAAATAGACTTGTGGTGTGCCAGCTTTGTTAACATATATGTCTAAGGGATAATATATTCCAGTTTCAAATGGCCAATTGACAAGTAAATGGCAATGTGCTACTTTTGTAAATTGGAGACTCCCTGTGGAGTCTTATTTTAATTTCAGTGGAGATGCATATTTTAATTTTCATTATCTGTAGGTGACAATTTTTTTGTGGGATCTTCTTGTCTTCTGGTTCTTCCTCCTTCAATTTCTGGGATACATGATAATTTACCAAAGGAGAACTGGATTAAGTTGAGGGAACACATGGAAAGAGCCAGGTGCTTTTGGTCTGAATTTAAAAGTTCAAGTTTTGATTATCCATAGTTTTATCAATACTATCTTCCCTTTCCTTTTACCTGATGACTGGCAATCTCTTTATGAAACTTTTCTTAGATGAACAGAAATACATTGAGTAGGATGATTAGAATTGGGTTTCTTTTTACCACCTTTAATTAGATCAGAGGGAAATGGGAATCAATACTATGTTGAAAGAACTAAAGAACTTTAAATTGTGGATAGAAAAACAAATTGAAAGACCTTAGGAAAAGCAATAAACTTAGAAGTTGTTGTTGTTAAGTGCCATCAAGTTGGTTCCGACCCATGGTGACCCTGAACAGGGTTTCCGAGGCTGTAAATCTTTACGGAAGCAGAAAGTCTCATCTTTCTTCCACGGAGCAACTGGTAGTTTCGAACTGCTGACCTTGAGGTTTGCAGCCTGATTTGTAACCACTATGCTACCAGAGCTCCTTAAACTTAGAAGAGATGGGAGAAAATATGTTAAGTGAAGGAATTAAATTAACCATAAACCTTTTTTTATGTATATTTTGATTTACAATAATGTACCAGAGCTTACCAAGCAAAATTTATAGAGAAGATTATTCAGGAAAACCAATAATTTCACTGTGTTATATTTTATTAAGTCTCTTATAGTAATATTTGCATACTTGACTATTTTTAAAAGAAAGGAGTTAATTATGTTGCATTTTGTTTTCAACTGTAAATCTTAGAAGCAGACCTTATTCACAGAATTATTTGTGTGGTTCTAGTCCTGTGGTTCTCTTCTAAACTATTAAGCAGATCTGTCAGGACAATGACCTAGATTCCTTTTCAAGTTTGGTCCTGCAGGACTCTTTGCCCCATGAAGCATAATAGTATTATTCTTCATACCTTGGCTTACAGACAGTTGATGTTAATGTAGAAAAGACATATGTTGTATATATATGAGTCTTTTTTTATTTAAAAAAAAAATACTACAAATTGCTGTCTACAAGAGTGATTTGATCTGAGGAATAAGTCACAATAGAAGAGTTCACGTCAAATGGTCAAATCAACTAAGATAACAAATCTGCAATTTTTGCTGCATTTTGGAGACTTCCGTGTGGTTAGGTCCCTGAATTTTAAGGTTAAAGATTTTTAATTCTAATTTTAATTCAGTTTCGGAAAATTTGTTTTTGAAGCATACTCTATCCACTCCTTAGAGGTAAAAACACTCGCAGGTACTTTGGGTTCTGAGTAAAGTTTTTCTTTTTTGAGGACAATGCTGATATTTTGTTTTGCCCTTCCCCTGTAAATTTACTTATTTTACACCTCTTTTCATCTCATGACTTTTTCAAGTCCACAATAACCCCAAATAATAGTACTAACAGTACTATTTCTACTGCTTATGTCATTTATTCACATTTTAGAACTTATTTTTGGAAACAAACAAGTAATTTTTAGGATGATTTGGTACTGTGGGATAAAATACTGGACCCCAAAGTTGGTTTGAATCACAAAGTCAACAGTTCAAACTCACCACCTACTCTTTGGAAACCCTGTACAGGGTTGCTATAAATCAGAACTTACTTGACAATGCTTAACAGTGTTTCTCATTAAACATTTCTTTAGGGATAAATGAACAACAGTGTACTTAGTCATTCAAATAAATGAAGATTTAGTTAAGTTGTTCTCTTAGTAAATAACATATAACATTTCAAGTCTGAGATTTTATAACAATAATCATACTTAACTTGGAAATGTCTCAAAACACAGTCTAAAAAGATACAGCAGTAGCTCTCTTGCTGAGTCTCTGAGATTTGCTATGTAAAGGATCATATATAATTTGCAAATACAGATAGCCTTGCTTCTTCTTTGCCAGTTTGGATGATTTTATTTTCCTTTATTGCCTTGTTGTTCTGGCTAGGAAATACTGAATACAAAAGGTGATAAAGGACATTCTTGACCAACTCCTGTTCACAATAGGAATGTTTTAGTCTCTTTCTGTTGAGATTAACGTTGGCTGTTGGTTTTGCTTATATGTTCTTACTTATATTGTGGAATTTCCCTTTTCTTCCTATTTTGCTAAGGATTTTTTTTTTTTAATCAAGAATGCATGTTGGATTCTGTCAGTTACCTTTCTGCAGTTTGACTGATAAAATCATGTAGTTCCTTTTCTTTGTTGTGGTGGATTATATTGATTATTTTTATTATTTTTCTAATGGTGAACCATCTTTCCTAACTGGTATGAATCTTCCTTAGTCATGATGTATTGTTTTTTAAATATGTTGCTGGATTCCATTGGCAAGAATTTGTAAAGACTTTTTATGTCAATATTCATGAGGGATATTGTGTTAGTTTGGGTAGGTAATATGATTCTACAAACTTATTCATTCTAGGTTGTCAAATTTATTGACATTCAATTCTTCATAGTATTTAGTCATATTACTTATATTTCATTTGTGATATCACATATTTCATCTTGTCATTATTGTCCTTAGATGCTATTGAGTCAATTTCAACTTGTAACTACGCTATACACAACAGAACAAAAATCTGGCCATTCCTGTACAATCTTCATAATTGTAATTACACTTGAGACCATTGTTGCTGCCACAGTTGGGGGTCTTCCTCTTTTTCCTTGACTTTCCACTTTACTAAGCATGGTGTTCTTCTCCAAGGACTGGTCCCTCCTGATATCCAAAGTAATCATAAAAGGAAAAATACTGTTTATGACCACTAATTATATAGAGTCAAGAAAAAATTTACATATAGAACTCTGGTGGGTGGGAGGGGGGAGGAGGGTAAATCACTAAGTAGAGGGTAGATATGTATTAACTTGGGTGTAGGAGCTCTGGTAGCGCAGCGGTTACGAATTGGGCTGCTAACCTCAAGGTCGGCAGTTCGAAGCTACCAGCTGTTCCATGGGAGAAAGATGAGGCTTTCTGATCCCGTAAAGATTTGCATCCTCGGAAACCCTGTGCAGGGTCACTATGAGTCGGAACCAACTCCACAGTACTTAACAACAGCAACAGAGAAAGGAAATATACGATGGGAGAGGTCAGCACAAAAAAGATTAAAGTAAAGAAAGACACCGTGAGGAGTACAAGAGTGAAAAGGATTTAAGGTAACTATGAGGGGCTTCAAAAATTTGTTGAAAAACTTTACATTATCTTTTAATTCCATTTTTCCATGAACTTCTTGACAGAGAATATTTCTACATAGGCTTTTATATATGCTGCAATTATATTGTATATGTAATAGAGGAGTCCTGGTGTGGTGCTGTGGGTTAATGTGCTGGGCTGCAACGACAGTTTGAATCACAAGGTCAGTGGTTCCAGCTCACCAGCCACTTCTCTGAGACCGTATACAGGGTCACTATCAATAATAACTGACTCGATGGCACTTAACAACAATAACATATGTAATAAAGCATACAGGAGGAAAACCTAGTTATAACCAAATATCTTTAGGAAATGAATTGTGAGGCCTGGAAACTCTGGACCATGGTCTCAGAGAACATTAAGTTTAATTGGCATAACATATCTACTCATACTTTGCAATGTTGACAAGCTATGGACAATATTGTGAAGTATGTTTTTGTTAGGTGCCACCAAGTTGGTACTGACTCATAGCGACCTTATGAACA
>NW_006408584.1:11187276-11196609 GCF_000296735.1 Chrysochloris asiatica
GCACCCTTTTACAGATCAAACCCTCTTTTAAAAATTTACAATCCCTGGCAGAGATGGGATACCTAGTAAGCAACATAAACATGGGTTTACTTGTGTTTACTTATTAATCTGAAGTGAACAATTTCACATGTTTTTCACTACATCTTTGATATGGTGAAACCCAGGTGAAATTGTTCACTCCAGATTAGCAAGTAAGCACCAGTAAACCTGTGCTTCCCTTGCTGATTGGGTAATACACCCCTGATTGTCATACTGGGTGATCCTTGCTTATTTACCTGTTTAGTACCTTCCTTAGACTAAACATTTCCTTGAGGTCAAGGATTGTGTATTAATCTTTATTTTTTTTCTAGTATTCACCCTAATGCTTGGGAGTCCTGGTGTGACACTGTGGGATAAGCACTGAACTGTTAAACATAAGGTTGGTGGTTCAAACCCACCAGCCACTTCTCAGATATTCTATACAGAGTCACTATAAGTGGGAACCACCTTGATGGTACTTAACAACCACTGACTAATGCTTAGTAGACATTTAAAAAATGATGAATGGCTGAATGAATGAAGGGTCTTTCATTCCTGGGCAAGTGTATTTGTCCTCTTTAAACAGACACTTGTCCAAAATCTCATTCTGAAGGGTGTTTGATGCTAAACTGTACCTTATGACTCTGCTGTACTTGACACACTGGTTACACCAACATTTGACTCAAATATCAGCATCAATAGGTCAGTCAGGGGCCACAAGAATGTTCTATTCTGATTATGTTTGCCAAACTCTGTTGCATTTTCCTGTCTTGGTCCAGTAATGTGGGAGGCATACAGTAAGGAAGTAGATAGGAAAGAAGGGCATGTGATTAGAGAGGCTCTGAAAGATGGCCATTAGTAGGCAAACTATTTTGTATTAGTAGGCAAACTATTTTGTATTAGTAGGCAAACTATTTTGTATTACTAGGCAAACTATTCGAGTAGAGCAAAGCTAGAGAGACAAGAAGTAGAAAGATATAGTGAAAAAAAAAAGAAAGTAGAGATGAGGAGAAATCATGAGCTCAGTATGCTTGTGGAGATGCTGTTAGATACCCCAGAGGTGCTACTGGACCCTTGAGCCCCCAATGCTTTTCCAGCAAAAAATGGATTTCCACTTCTCAAGACCAAGATGAGCATCTGCAGAGGCTTTGTCTTTTCTTTTAGTCTCATTGTATACTTGAATTACTGCTGTTATTGTTGGATACCGCTACTCATAGGACCTCATGTGACGGAGTAGAATTGCTTCACACGGTTTTTAAGCTGCAATCTTTATGGGAGTAGATTGTCAGGTCTTTTTCCTGCAGAGCCACTGTGTGGATTGGACATGCCAATGGTCAGGAGCAGAGCACTTACCTACCGCATCACCAGGGTCAACCTGAGCATCATCACTTTGTTGCTGTTATTGCTGAGGGCCGTTAAGTTCATTCTGACTCACAGAGCCTCTATGAGTACAGGATTTCCAAAGAGTGGCTGGTGGGTTTGAACAGCCAACCTTTGGTTAGCAGTTCAGTGATTATCGTAATTCAGCTACTAGATGATACATTTTATCCCCATTTTCCCAAATCATGATACAGAGTGTTGAATCTTCTTAAGGAGACTAAAAGGTGTTAGATTTGGCCTTGTATGTGCGATGTGGGCTTTTACCAGAGTAGATTGAAGGTTCTAAGGCAGGATTCTCAAGGGGCTCTGGTAGCGTAGTGGTTATGAGTCAGACCACCAACCTCAAGGTCAGCAGTTCAAAACTACCAGTCATTCCACGGGAGAAAGATGAAGCTTTCTGCTCCCGTAAAGATTTATAGCCTTGGAAACTCTTTACAGGGTTGCTATGAGTCAGAACCGACTCCATGGCACATAACAACAACAACAAGGCAGGATTCTAAGTGTAGTCCTGAGTCAGAATGACACGATGGTGGTAGTGGTGGTTTATTCTTTCTAACAAACTGCTTCACAAGTTCTTATGAATGTGAAACTTAAGAATCATTGGTCTCTGGTGAGACACATACCCAGCTAATGTCCTAGAGGACATCTAGAACAAGGATGATCAAAATGTCCAGTGGCTACTCTTATTCACTTGAGAGCCCTTTCATGTCTAAGCTGTTCTACTCTGAAATAAGCCATTCAGTCTACTGGGATAGAAGAGAAGGTGCTTTCATTGTTTCAGGCTGTAGACAAATTATTTAGGGAAAAATTTGTCGAGAAATTGAATTTTTGGAACTGTGTTGCAACAAGCTAAGAGCATTTTTTAAAAAGAGGCCTTATGACAAATTCAAACTTGCAGGAGACTAAACATTGAGACACAAGAAAATAATGATAAATCACTGATTTCTTAATATCCTTGCGTCATTTAAAAAAGTATGTTAAAGTCGACTCCCAGGCTAGTCTGCACGTTCCTGTCTCTCCCCAGGCAAAGTTGACATTGCATCATAGATATCATAGTTTCCTTTAGGAGTTACCTTTTTCTTTACAAGGAAGATGCTATTGCAAATATTTTTCAATATACCCATCACTCATTCTCCTCTGAGATGACTAGAAGTCTTTATCCTCTAGTGCTCTTTTAGTAACCACTTAAAAGCTAGAATTTCTTTATATCCTTTTTTTGAACCTGGTGTCCATAATACTACCAGTACAAGGGGGTTTCAAAGAGTTCATGGAAAATTCCATTATTTTTTATTTCCATTTTTCCTTGAACTTTTTGAAGCCCCTTAATATAATAATTTTTGTTGATATTACTTAGTGCCGTCGAGTCAGTTCTAATTCACAGCAACCCCGTAGAGGGTTTCCAAGGAGTGGCTGGTGGGTTTGAACTGCTGATCTTGCAGTTAGCAGTCTAGTGCTTATCCTATAGTGCCACACCAGGATGGGGCCAAATATGAGCTGATAATTTCCAGTCTCTCTATCAGGATGTGATGAGGAATTTTTGTTGTTGCTCTTATGTGCTATTGAGTCGATTCTGACTAAGGTGACCCATGTGCAGACTAGAACTGTGCTTCTGACAAAGGACAAAGACTGTGTACTTTCAGAAACAAACTGTCAGAACTGTCTCTTGAGGCATCCCTGGGTGAATCTGAGCCACCAACCTTTCAGCTGATAATTGAGGACTTATCAGTTTGCATGATCCAGGGAACTCCTGAAGAAGATTGAGTATGTCTCTGTAAGCTAAGCACTAAATTACTAACTGGAAGGTCAACTATTCAAACCCACCAGCCGCTCTTCAGAAACCTTATGAGTCAGAACCAACTTGACGGCACTTAACAACAATAATTAATCTTATGCTTAAAACCTTGTCACTACATCTTCTACAAACCCGGTGAGATCTTGAAATGTGTAAATTGTGTCTTATATTTTGTAAAATTAGCAAAATAAGATATTTGAACCACAATTAGCTATTTGAACCACTATTAGTTGTCTCGTTATTCTGACTTCTCTTTTGTCTGACTTCATACCTTTCATATACCAGGTGGAGTTACAGCCAAAATTGGGTGTTTTTGGTATTAGGTTTAGGAGAAATTGAGTTGGGAATATGCCATTTTAATCAAAGTTTGAAAACACTTTAGTAGTGGCTCTGTAGGACAAGCACTGGACTGTGAACCACAAGGTTGGTAGTTCAAACCCATCAGCTACTCTGAGGAAGAAAGATGAGACTTTCTGCTCCTGCAAAGATATACAGCAAAAACTCTGTAGAGGGTTGCTATGAATCAGAACCGAATCACTGGCAAACTGAAAGATCAGTAGTTCCAACCCACCAGCCACTCTCAGAAACCCTATATAGGGTTGCTGGAAATCAGAACTGATTCAGTGGCTCACCACCACAACAATAGTGGTTAGGCATTCAGCTGCTAACTAAAACTTCAGAGGTTCAAATCCATAGGTCACTCTACAGGAGAAAGATATAACTGTCTGCTTCTGTAAAGATTTACAGCCTTGGTGTAGTTCTGTTTTGTCCTGTAGACTCCTTCTGAGTTGAAATCAACTCAACAGCAATGTTTTGGTTTTATTTTTGTTTCTGAGGCATTTTTGACATTATGTTATTTTTCTGGATTTTGCAATGTTTGTGGTATTTTTCATCTTTAAAAAAAATATAACTTTGGGGGAATTTTTTTTCATTCTAAATAAAAGTCCACTGTCATAGTTAATGTGTATTCCTATCTTTCTATTATTTTTCTTATTAAAGAAGCTTTCAAAGTTGCATGAGCTTCAGGCATAAATGTTGGATACACCCCTGAGTTTATGAGAGTGACTGTTTTCCCATGCTCTTGCCAAAACTGAGTAGCATTAAAATTTTTTGTACTTGCCAATCTGATAAGTAAAATATGGCATATCATTATTGTTCTAATTTATATTTCTTTAATTATGACTTAAGTTGAGCATCTTTTTATATGATTAATTTCAATAGAACTCTTTGTTCTTTATCTTTACCTGTCAGTTGCTGGTCTTTTTTCTTTTTTAATTCATCATGCAAACTCTGGAAATAGCCCCAAAGTTACCCTTCTAGCTGTCAATTACGTTGCAAATCCTTTTCCTAGGTATTTCTTTTACTTAGTTTATGCTATAATTTTTTTTTTTTCATTTAAAAATACTTAATTGCATTAGATTTACCAATTGACTGTAGCATTTTGGAAGCAATAAAAGTGCTAGGTTCAGATGCAGTTGACTTAGTTAAATACCTTTAATGGTGATCAGTCTAATTTAAGAAATATCAAAAGCCTGGAGACTTTGGTTTGCTATCTCTAAGTCAGAGGAATGGTTAAATTCTTATTTCCTTAGAAATCAAGGATTCTAGGTATTCCGTCCCCTTCCTTTTCTCTACGAGGTCAAGTTATGCTGTCTTCTTGGATTAGTGAGAACATAGACTCAACATGTAGGACTTGCATTTTCATTACCAAGAGGTGATTTTGAGCACACAAATTTAACCTACCCATCCTGCTGTCCTCCTGGGAAGCACCCTGCCCTTATTCTGTTAGACTGAAATATTCAAAGTCACATCCCCAATCTCATAACTCTCTATGGATTTGAGTGAGGGAACAATGTCACTGTCATACAAAAGACTGGTGTAAACAAAATAAACACATTCTATTCATTCAGCGATGTTCCTCAGGATGACAAACCTTAGTTGCACACCTGTCTGGCAAGCTGCTTCTGACCTTCAAAGCCTACTTCAAATGCCACCCCACTCAAGGTTCTGTGGATCCCTAAGTAATAATTAATCCTTCTTTCGTTGAAGTTTCCATAGTATTTCATTCATATTATCCTTATAGCACTTAAGATATATTATAGAACAACCTCTTTTTTAAAAACAATTTATTTTCCATAAGCATCTCGTAGGTAGGAGTTTGTATCATTTAAATAAGAGGCAAATAAGTATAGGAGCTCTGGTAGTGTAGTGGTTATGAGTTGGGCTGCCAACCTCAAGGTCAGCAGTTCGAAATTACCAGCTGTTCCATGGGAGAAAGATGAGGCTTTCTGCTCCCGTAAAGATTTACAGCCTTGGAAACTATGTGCAGGGTCGCTATGAGTCGGAACCAACTCCATGGCACATAACAACAACAAGTATAGGATTTAGCACATAGTAGATACTCAAGACCTTTTTGTGAAATGTGCATAAAGCCTATAATTGAAAATGACATAGTATACTCAAAACCACTAAAAATTTTCATTAAAGGCACATTTATGACAATATAAGTATAATGTGGATTGTTTTGGTGATAGCTGAAGGTAGGGGATTCCACTGAGTCAGCAAAATAATGCATTGTGGGGAAGAATTTTATTCTAAGCTTTCTCAGATCCTGCACATTAATGACTGAATGCATATCCATAGTCACTCTGAAGCTCCAGGAGTCTGGAAGCACTGTCTTGCTTTACTATATATGGGTTAACACATTTACTCAAATAGAACTACACTACACATTAAGTGAAAACTGCTCACATCTAGAGGAGGCATGATTCTGGCACTAAAATGATAGTACAATTTCTGTAATAAGTACTCATTTGTATAATTATGTATAATAGGCATCTTGGACAAAGGCATCAAAGTCTTTTAAACATTTATAGTAAATGATGTGACCTAGTAGAGGAAAGAAGATCCCTGGGGGACCACCATACCATGTGCTTCTGGCGTCATCCCATCTGTTTATTATGTAGTGCAGATCTTCTCAATAAATCATTCTGTTTTGGAAGTGTACGTTTCTCATTTATTTTTCCTCTCTTGCCAAAATACAACAGGATTGGGAAAGTTAAAATAGCCTGGTATTTAATTGTTTCTAGACATGCACAGTGATAGGTATTGTTAAAGAAACCAAAGTTATTGACTCAATAAAACTAGCAAATAATCTCAGGCCCAACAACTATTCACCCTTATGGAGGTTCAGGGCAGATACACACTTATTTTGTGTCTTTAATGACATCTACTCAATTTATCCAATCCAGACCTTTTTACTTACATATATTCACTTTGGGAAACAAATCTCACAATGACTGATTCAATTGCATTTGACCTTTAGCTATAAAACAGATAATTCATTTACTTAGAATAGATAACATTCTAAGAAGAGTCCATTAACTGGGATCTTTTCTTTCTTTCTTTTTTGGAAAGACATAAGCCCAGTGATGCTTCTATAGCAACTCTGACAATTCCACATCGAGTGAGTTAGCACTGCTGTTGATCCAATAGCTACTTGAATATGTTGCTGTTACGTGCTGTAGATTCAGTTCTAATTTATAGCAACCCTATGCACAACAGAACGAAACACTGCCCAGTCATGTGCCATTCTCACAATTTTTGTGATGTTTGAGCCCAATGCTACTGCCACAGTGCCAATTCATCTCATTGGGGGTCTTCCTCTTTTTCATTGACCCTCCACTTCTCCAAACATGATGTCCTTTTCCAGGGACTAGTACCTACTAATATGTTCAAAGAATATGAAGTGGAGCCTTGCCATCCTTGCTTCTAAGGAGCATGCTAGCTATACTTCTTCCATGACAGATTTGTTTGTTCTTCTGGCAGACCATGGTACTTTAAGTATTCTTTGTCTTCACCATAATTCAAATGCATCGATTCTTCTACAGTCTCCCTTATTCCTTGTCCAACTTTCAAATACATTTGAGGCAATTGAAAATATCATGGCTTGAGTCAGGAACACCTTAGTCTTCAAAGTGATATCTTTGTTCTTTAACACTTTAAAGAGAATTTTTACAACGGATATGCGTAATTCAATACATTAATTTCCTAACTGCTGCTTATATGAGCATTGAATATATTGTTATTGTTGTGTTATTTGTTTTCAAGAAAAAGTCACTTCTTGTTGTTGTTAAGTGCTGTCAAGTCAGTTCCGACCTATAGCTACCCTGTATAGGGTTTCCAAGGAGCAGGTGGTGAGCTTGAACCGCCGACATTACTGTTCAAATGACTTTGCAGTCCAGTGCATTAACCTACAGTGCTACACCAGGACTCCAAGGAGTTACTAGAGGATGTTGAGAGCACTGCATACAGGAGGGATGGAAAATAACATGTAGAACAATGACTTTGCACAGGGGAAAGAAAATGGAATCTGGAGTATGATTGTGCTAGATGATTGTCTTAAGTGGGGTTTTCTAGAGAAACAAAACCAGTGAAGCTTATATATGCATATTTGTTCTTGTTAAATGCTGTTCAGCCAGTTCTGAATCATAATAACCCTGTATAGTGTTTTTGAGGAGGAAATGTTGAGTTTGAACTGCTGACCTTTTAGTTCAAACTGACCTATAGTGCCACACCAGGACTCCACTTGAATATAATACAGGTTAAAAATATCTGCTGAATTTTATACAAGTTAGAACACCATGCTGTGACTACTGGACACATTACCTGTAAGGCATTTGGGGAAGATTTCAAGAAACTAATGACTAGTAGTTGTTGAGGACTTAGTTAAAACCAACCACACAGTTAGTCCTCACAACAGTCCATTGTATTGTCATTTGTAAAATTATCACAACGAAAGACTAGAGAGGCTATGCCATTGGTCTCATGACTAGGACATAGTAGAGCCAGAATTCAAATACTGGTCTGACTGCAAATGTTTGCCCCTTCCACTACCACTATGCTGGTTTCCTTAAAGTCTATTGATGCTTTTCTAAATAAGTAAATAATTTTCCATGTTACAAACTTTTGGTTTGTGTCTACTGGATAGGAAATTGCCTTGTCTTACATACCTCTGCAGTGGTTATGAATCGGGTTGCGAACTTCAAGGTCAGCAGTTCGAAACTACCAGCTGTTTCGTGGGAGAAAGATGAGGATTTCTGCTCCCGTAAAGATTTACAGCCTCGGAAATCCTGCACAGGATTGCTATGAGGCGGAACTGACTCCACAGTACACAACAACAACAACAATTCCACAAATAGCACCCCTGTTCTATCTGTATGGTAACTAATCTGCATGATTGATGGTGATTCCCAGGGACAAGCCAAGGAATGTCTTTCTTTTCTTTTTCTAAGTTTTAACAAGCCTTGCCTATATCCATATATGTTTCTAACTCTTGAACTAGCACCTGATAGGTAATTTCCATCTTAACCACTTGAGTTGAGCAGTGCATCAGAGTAGAACTAGGTTCCGTAGGGTTTTTAAGAGCTGATTGTTCCTAAGTAGATGCAAAAGGCCTTGCTTCTGAGGCGTCTCTGGGTGGACTCAAACCCTTCAGTTAGCAATCAAGAGCGTTAAACATCTGCACCATCCATGGGCTCCTGAGAACTACACTGGACTGTAAACAACAAAGTCGGCAGTTCAAACCCACCAGCTGCTTTTCAGAAAACCAATGTTGTTGTTGTTATTAGGTGACATTGAGTCGGTACCAACCCATAGTGACCTTATGCACAGCAGAACGAAACACTGCCCAATCCTGGGCCAACCTCGCTACTGTTGCCATGCTTGAGTCCCTCGATGCTGCGACTTGGCCAATCCATCTCGCTGAGGGTCTTCCTCTTTTTCTCTGAGTCTCCACGTTACCAAACATGATATCCTTCTCCAGTGACTGGTCCCGCCTGACAATATGTCCGAAGTTTGAGAGTCAAACGTTGGCCATCTTGGCCTCCAAGGATCAATCTGGCTGCACTTCTTCCAAAAAGTATCTATTGGTTCTTTTGGCAGCCCATGGCACTTTCAATATTCTCCTACAACACCATAACACAAAGGCATCAATTTTTCTACAGTCTTCCTTATTCGCTGTCCAGCTTTTGCATGCATATGAGGTTATTTAAAATACCATGGTTTGGGTCAGGTGACCTTAGTCCTTGTGCAGCAGATTTGCCTAATGCAATATGTTGTTTGATTTCTTGACTGCTGCTTCT